>NC_041233.1:113521195-113591540 GCF_002837175.3 Physeter macrocephalus
AAGGAGAAACTAACACACTATTGTAAAACAGTTATACTCCAATAAAGATGTTAAAAAAAAAGATGAGGTATGATGATGATATGATGATTACAATGAAAATAATGATTATACTATCAAATTAAAATTAGATCACTGAAAAGTTTTTTTATATACATCTGAATTACAAACATATTTTCAAACGTCACTTCAACTTGAAGAAGAATTTCTTCACTAATTACTTAAAAAATTGTTCTTAAGACATTCCCTTTAAAATAACTAACTAGACATTTCAGGTGATTTCAGTAGAATACAAAGTACAAAAGATAACATAGGTCAAACTATTTAGAATAAGAATAATTAAAGAATAAGTCAACTGCATTATAATTGGGAAATTCCAAGGTTTAAAAAATATTTTTATAGACTTTACTGCATGTCACCTTCAGCATTATGAGGGACTAAAAATTGTATTTATTAAAATTTACAAATAAAATTAAATAATATTTTAAATATATAAACAGGTCTCTATTTCAAGGGAGTTACTATATGCAACAAACACCATTTAAGTTTATACTTTGATAGACATCATAAATAATAAGCCATTAAATATTTCTATAATGTTCTCACATTTTTTAAAAGAAAGGCCAGAATGAAGTATAATTCATTTTATACCAGTAATAATTACAGCAATATCAATAATCAGGAAATTTATACTATGAAGTGATTTTTATTTTTATTGTGTACTTAGCTTGAAATGAAGATATGGCTATTTCTCCTTCACCCAGCTGAATGCCACTACATTCGCTGTTGGCTAGAAATCACTTTGTTTTATTCTAGGCAAACCCCCTTAACTTTATGCAAGTTTATATGAAAAACAATGCCAATGAGCAAAGGAAAAAAAGAGTACAAATTATACCATCTTGATGTTTACCATATCATGTTGCATCCTACATAGAAAGTTATACCACCAAGAACACTGGTGCTTTTTCCAAACGTTTTAAAACCCATGTATTTATTCTTCCAAAGGTGATACTGAAACAAAATACAACTTAGGAAGGGAATACGTGGGAGCTCCAGAACCTAAAATAACTTCAGAATATGACCCCAAATTAATTCTTAATGATAAAAGGTTTCAAGCATTTCTTTTAAAATCAAGAAAAAGTCAAGAAAGCTGTATTAACCTCTACTTTCTATAGAGAGTATGTAAAGGATGATATATTTACAATTCATACAAAGAAATACAATTCATATAATACAATGCAGATGTTACATCAGACTTGTTAATATTTCTTTCATTTCTATGTATACATTTATATATATATATACACACACACATATATATGCTTACACATATATATATGTGCCTACACACACACACACACACACACACACACACACACACACACACACAGAGAAAGAGGGGCTGGAGAGCCTGAAATTTGTAGGGCAACTGGCAGGCTGAACATTCAGGGAAGAGTTAATGTTACAGTCTTGAGTCTAAAAGCTGGAAACTCAGGCAGGCTTTCTACATTGCAGTTTGGAGGCAGAATTCTCCCTTTCAGCAAACCTCAGTCTTTGTTCATAAGGCCTTCATCTGAAGGCCCATCTACATTACTGAGGGTAATCTCCTTTACTTCAAAGTCAACTGATGGCAAATGTCAATCGCATCTTCACAGCAACATCTAAACTAGTGTTTGATCAAACAACTGGGTACCTTAGCCTGGCTAAGTTGACATATAAATTTAATCATCACAGAAGAAAGAATACAGTCTTTACATATTACTACATAGAAACTCCTAAATATTCCACAAGTGATTAAACTAATAAGATGATTGAGCAAGGTCCATTAATTATTTAAAAAATCAATTGTATTTCTATCCCCAAGACATGCAAACCATTAGTTTAGCAAGAGATTTAAACCCACCTCTCTGAGTTCTCAATAGATAAGGCTGACATAAAATCAGTGAAATTATAAAAACTGAAATGAAATATTAACAAGCCTAATATAAAAATCTGCTTTACACCTCACCTACATTGTATAAATTATATTTCTTTGTATGAATTATAAATATAACTTGATTGTTTTCAATCCTTTATTTTTGGATAACAGAAATGCTGCAAAAACTAAACTTGTTCATTTGTCACTTTTGTATTCGTAAAGGTATATCTGTAGAATAAATTCCTACAAGAAAGACCGTGGTGCCAAAGGGTAAATGCATTCTTTATTTTCATCAGTATTGAGGAATTTCTCTGCATACAGGATACACAATTTTTCACTCCCCCAAAGATGTATGAGAGCACTCACTTCCCCATTCCTGGCTAACAGTAACGAAACAGTCAAACTTCGGATTTTATTAATCTCAGAGTGGGAAAATAGGAACTCATTATTATTTATTTTATAAATAAAAGGATTAAAACTCTGTAAAATTAATAAATAATATTACATTTAAGATAAAAATACAATAGAAATATTGCATTTATTTAAGTCTATTTCTCTATGTTAGGATTTATTTTGTTTCATTGCTCTCACCCTATTCATGGAATTACCCACTTGTTTAATGGCTTCCCCTCAGCTCTGCAAAGGTGGAACCTGACAGAGGCTGGCCTTGGCCCTGTGCAGTAAGCCTCTCGCTTTCTCTCACTAGGGAACCCACAGGAACAGAACTATACTCATGCATGTTCATCCTAGAAATGCAAGGGAGTTACACCCAGTAGGTTACCCTAGACTAATGAAGAAGCATGGGAGCTGAAGATAAATACGCCTCACTTTCTTGCCTTAGAGAAGACACAAGAGAACGTACTTCATGACATTCCTTAGAAGCTCTTTATGGTCAAGCAGCCAGTAGCCACGGGCAATCACTGAGGAAACAGCACACAGCTACCACTGAACCCATCTTCCACCCTCTTGTTCTCACTTCTGTTCCCTGGGATCACATCCTCATATAAACTATTCATAGTTCCCTAAACTATTCATTTAGGGAAAACAGAATAAAGTAATGACAGATTATAGGTATGTATTTCCTACTAGTAATATATTAATATTTATAAATAAACGTCAAAAGCAACAGAAGTTGGGACTGTGAATATTAAGTGGATATAAAAATGGGTAATAGAACGTAAATATCTAAAGAGAGCTCTGACATGAAGACAAATCTTTAAGAAATATTAGCATGAGATTGAGACGGTACAGAAAAAAGTATAAAATTGCAATGCAGAAGCCCAAATCCTTGGAGTACAAATATTTAAAGGATAGGCTAAGGTATAAAAAAATTCGAGTAAAACCACAACCTCCTTGCTACAGAGAGAGACTCTTACACCACCCCTAGTCCTCTGTGATACTATCTCTTGACTCAAAGTCTGGGTTGAGTCACATGGGTCATGTGCTTGCTACCCAGCTACAAGAGAGTCTGGAAAAGCAATACATGGAATTGTCAGTTTCTGTAATAGGAGGCAGGTTCTGCTTCTCCAGAGATTCCTAAGTTGAAGGATTTTCCAAACATAGAAAAGAGATTCATATGCTTTGGCATCTGCTGAAATGATCCTATGTTTTACTTTCTTCAAACATCAATGACCTGAATTATGTTAATCCATTTTCTAATTTTGTATCTTTGAATACTTGGGATTAATTTTACTGGGTCATCACGCACTACTCTTTCAATATAAGTCTAGGTTGATTTGTTCACATTTTGTTTAGAATTTTGCATCTAACTTAGAAAACAGAAATGGCCCATAGATTTCCTGGAGGGACTTTATCTGTTTTCCTGTTTGTTTGTTTTGTGTTGTTAACAGGGTTATGCTAGCTTTGTAAAAACAAGTTAGAAATTTTTACATTATCTGGAAGAGTTAAAGATTACAGGGATTTTCTCTTCTATGTAGGTTTGGGGGAATTCACCTATAAAACTGTCTGGACTTGATGCCATGTGAGGGGCAGCTACTTGAATACCTCTCCAATTCCTACTATAATTCCTGGTTTGTTGAAGTTTCTACTTCTTGAGTTAAATAATTTTTCTACTTCTTGAGTAAACTGCATTAATTTAAATATTTTCTGATAGAAATTTTAAAAGGAAGAATGCGTAGACGGTAGGGAGGTCATGAGGAAAGAAACAAAAAATAGCTTTACATGCAGCAGGTAAATCAAAAAGATAAACATGGAAAATATTACCATAAATTTAGCTATTAAAGATTTTTTAATCTTAAGGAAAACCATTTCATTAGGAAAACAAACAGTGGGTTAGGGAGAGAATACATGGTGATGGGTTGGCTCTGTTTAGTATTGGTTACTCTTAGAAATACTTTGAATAAAACGAAAGTGGAGAACCAAGCTGGTGGTTACTGGGTGAAGGGAGCTGTTACTCTTTGATCATGGGCAAAACATGACTGTTAGTCTGGGTTGAGGAATGGAGCCAGTAGAGAGTAAAAGGTTGAAGATACATCAGAGAGAGTAAAGGATTAAAGTCACAGGGAACTAAACAGGTGAACCTAGGTGCACAAGACAAGGTGTATACCTTTTGCTGTGCTACTAAAACCTCAATATTCAGACCTCGAGGGACACTCTTCCATCTGGTAAGTAGGACTGGGTGAATGAGATCTTATTAACTGTAGCAGCGTCAGCCTACTTGCTATGGTCTGAATATCTGTCTTCCCTAAAATTCACACATTGAAGCCCTAAATCCCAAAGTTGATGGTATTATCAGGTGAGGCTTCTGGGAGTTGCTTAGGTCATGAGGGCGGACCTCTTATGAATGGAATTAATGCCCTTATAAAAGAGCCTCCAGAGAGCATCCTCAGCAGGTGTCAGGGTCATTTATACTAATTTTAAAGTGTGGGCATCCACGGAGTACTAAGAGGTAGGGAAGTGCTCCAGTTAGCAACTAACTGCCAGAAGGTAGCTCATCTTGAACACGTTGAAAGCAGAAGAGCAGTCCCTCCCTCCCCAACTAATTAGCAGAGTTAAACCACAGCAAACAGAGCAAGCATTCAAAACTATGCAAAATCAAAGAATACCTGGGGGGACTCAACACACAAGAAAACATTTCCCACAGCTGTAAATATTTAGATTGAAAATACCTACTGGCCGTATGTAGTTACATATTACTATCCTCATTAAATTGCACATATTTGAAATCATACTGCAAATGTTTCCTGGCCACCATGCAGTCAATCTAGCAATCAGTAACAGAAGTGATCAACAGATCAAATATAAACAAAGTCTTTTCAACACTGACAGATAAACTGCAAATATTAATGGAAAAAAAATGAATCTTACCAAAATAAGGGGCCACTCTATGCCCAGTGAAATAGAAAGAAGGAAGGAAGGAAGGAAGGAAGGGAGGGAGGGAGGGAGGAAGTGCTGAGTGAGGATGTGGAGAAACTGGAAACCCGGACGCTGCTTGCAAGAACGTAAAATGGCTCAGCCATTGCGCAAAAGAGTTTGGTGGCTTCTCGAAAAGTTAAACCTAAAATTACCATCTGATCCATCAATTCCATTCCTAGGTATATACACCCAAGAGAACGGAAAATGGATGTTCAAATAAATACGAGAATGTTCACAGTGGTGCTACTCACAAGAACTAAACGATGGATGGAAACAGTCCAAGAGTCCATCAAGAGATGAATGGATAAACAAACTGTGGTCCACCCATACAGTAGAATATTACACAGCCATGAAAAAGAATGAAGTACTGACACATGTTACAACTAGAATGAACCCCCAAAACTTTATGCTATGTGAAAGAAGTAGTGCACAAAAGGTCACAGATTATATGATTCCATTTATATGAAATGTCCAGAATAGGTAAATTCATAGAGACAGAATGCAGACTGATGGTTGCCAGGAGCTGGTGGGTAGTAAGAACAGGGAGCAATTACTTATGGACAGGAGTTTCCTTTGAGGGTGACAAAAACGTTTTGAAACTAAACAGAGTTGGTGGTTGTAATACATTATGAATGTACTTTTCTGTTATGTGAATTTCACCTCCATTGAAAAATGAACTTTTACCTTGTTTTTCTCTGTACACAAAAATTCAAGTGATAGATCACAGACCTCCGTATAAAAACTAAACCTACCAAGGCATCGGAAGAAAACTTAGAGGAATATCTTTATGACTGGAGGATGAGCAAAGCTTCTTAGAGGGGTCATGAAAATCAGGGGAAAAAAGAAAAATTAATTTGACTTATACAAAATTAAAAAGTTTGCTCATTAATTCACCATAAAAAAAGATTACGCAAGCCTCAGACTTGAAAACGTTCACAGATCACATATCCGACAGAAGATAGGTATCTAGGATATACAAAGAACCCTTAAAGCATAACATTCAAAAGAGACAACCCAACTAAAAATGGAAAAGGAGTTATTCAAATGAACAGTAAACACCCGAGAAAGCTCACATTGTATTACCATTCATTATAAAAGTGGAAATTGAAACCATTGTGAACTATCACTACCTAACACCAAATGTTGTTGAGGATTCCAACAAGTGGAATTCATGTTACCAGCAAGCATGTAAAACGGGACAAACACGCTGGAAACAGATCCGGCAGTTTCTTATTAACTCAGAGGTGCCCTGTAACCCAGCAATTCAAATCCTAGGGACTCACCTAAAGGAAATGAAAACACACGTTCACCAAAAGACGTACACAATATCCATGGTAACTTTATTCATAATAGAAAAAAAACCTGGAAGCAACCCAGATTTCCCCCAATACAAGAATGCATAAAAGCATCGGTTATTCATATGATAAAAACTATTCAAAACAACTACAAAATTGGCATGAATTACGAATACACATAACACCATGAATGAATTTCAAAAACATTAGGCTGAGTGAAAGGAGCTTCACACAAAAGACAGCTTACTGTATCACTGCATTTAAATGCATTTCTAAAAAGGCAAAACTAACCTGTGGCAAAAAAATAATCAGAAAAGTAATTGCCTTTGGAGAGTGAGGATGGTGTTTACCTGGAGGAGCCTCGTGGAACCTCTCTGAAGTGGTGGTGATCTATATCTTGATAGAGGTTTAGATTATAGGTGTTACGTGTTTGTTAATACTCAGGCAAAGTACACTTACATATGTGCATTTGTTTGTATACATATTTTGCATTAAAAAGATGAAACTTTACTTAAAGACGTGCATACTGAAAAATTTAGACCAGACTTGACCGGTAACTTGTAATTAACTTAGAAATTTTTGAACACCTGATGACTGATGGGTAACCAGAAGGGTAGATAGCTATGTAGACAGACACATCATAAAATGAGTACAGTAAACTATTACTGGTAAGAGCTAATTGGAAGGTGGATTCTTCCAAGTATTTAAGGAAGAAATTATTCTGATTTTATGACCATGCTTCCAGAAATACTAAAAGTGGACTGATTATCTGAGAATAGCATAAACTTGATGCCAGAATTCACAAAAATTATATATATATCACTAATAAAATGAGATATTTAAAAAATAATACATAACTTTGGTGAAAGTGTAGGAAAATAGAAACCTTCACATGCAAGTATTGGGCTTTTAAATGATGCAAGTTTTTTGGAGAGTGATGGGGAATATTTAGCCAAAAACGACTTTAAAATGTGTATATTAACCTGACATGTCCAATACCTATAATTTATCAAGAGAAAAACTACATAATTTTTACAAATAAAATAGAACTTCTTAAACTGCCTTTGTTTACTGAATGTCAATGGAATATCAAATGCTTTGAAAACATTTTAAAGACTTTAATTTTAAATGATAATAAAATAAATGATTACATTTCATCTTCCATTGATTTTTGGGATTAAGTTGGTTTTCCTGCACTAACCAAAAAAGAAAGCTATGAACTTAAAAAATTTCAGGATATATATATATATATATATATATATATATACGTATATATATATACGTATATATACGTGTGTGTGTGTGTATGTGTATGTTTCAAACGTGATGTTTACTGAAAAATCCTTCTAACAATCTTAATAAGTCTGACTAGTGAGGAGGAAATAAAATTAAAAACAAAATTTCATTCCACCCCATAAATACTTTCCACAAAGGTAGAAGAGAAAGACAACAAATGCATTATTGAATAAGCATTTAACCAGAATGTTATGTGCATCACAGATTATTTACTAAGAGATGCAGAAGCAAAGAAATCTCACCTTCCTACATAGCCAAGCATATACTCAAGATAAACAATAACTAGTTTTCAAGTATAAGGACTCAACAGCATCATTTGTCACACATAGCTCATCCTAAATTCTCTTGGTAATTAGAATGACCATCTGTGTTAGCTAATTGGTTTTAGGAAAAATAAACTTTTCCCATCTTTATGAAGAAAGGTAGTTTTATAGCTTGGAGCCAGGTGCCCACAGAAGCTCTGCTCCTCCCCCGACAGAGACTGGGAAATGAGGGAAACATTTCAAAGGGACAGTACCTATTTTCTTGAGAAAGACAGCCTTGGACAGTAAAACTGGTACGTGGCTTTGAGATTTACATCTCAAAGGGGCAGAGAAAGAATCAACAGTTACAAATTTTCAAAGAAAACTCTCTAAGAAAAAAAGAGGGGAGCCGTCTCTTTCTCTTTGCATTAAAGAATTTTTTTTCTTTCTTGATTTGTATTTACTTTTTTACTAGCTGGTTATCAGTATGTTCTGGGATATATTTTTTTCTCTCAGATGATATTAAGGAGGGCCTGAAAAATACAGGCTCTTATTAGTAATCTTTCCAAATTAATTTTTCCCTGCATGTTATCAGGAAATCGGTGATTTAATAGATTTTTTAAAGTCTGTGGTCCTGTGAAGGATCGAAAACAATTTCTCTAATACATTTCTCATTTTAAAAATTCTATTTAGTATTTCCCATTTTAGCTACCTGTACCTCTCAGAAAAGCAAGGGCCAAATTTAGAAACGCTACTTATCTAAATATTTAGCATCAAATGTGAGGTAGATAAATCCTTAATTCACTCAAGAACAGGAAAAAAAAGTCCAGATTTAAATTCCTTGAGAGTGAATGCCACCATATAAAAATATAAGTAAGGTGGTCTCTCTAATGCCAAAGATCACAAACTAAACAGTAAGCTGGAAATGCAGAACTCGATACACATGGGGGATCAGAATAAACTCAGGCTCTAAAAAAACTCTCAAATTCTGCTTTAATTTAATTTTTCTAACAAATTTCTAGGTTTGTTTTACTGTCAAGAAAAGTAAACATATTAGTTAAATCATTCTCCATAACGATACACATGAGGGATCAGAATAAACTCAAGCTCTAAAAAACTCTCAAATTCTGCTTTAATTTAATTTTTCTAACAAATTTCTAGGTTTGTTTTACTGTCAAGAAAAGTAAACATATTAGTTAAATCATTCTCCATAATGCATATTAATTATGATGACTAATACTATTTAAGTACTTTCTAGTTATGAACTTTTATAAATAGGTCAAGCTGTTTCAGCTTCACAATCAACATGCAAAGTGGGTACTATTACCCTGATTTTACAACTGAGCAAAGAGAAAAACACAATGAGTGTAAACACTGCCCACTTGTACAATTATCATTACAAATGTGTGCAGAAAAGAGATATATACACACACGTATTTTGTGTGTATGTGTGCATACATTTATATACTCACACACATATTACATATGTGTATACATGTATGTGTATATATAGTTATTCACTACAGCATTATTTGCAATAACAGAAAACTAGAAACCAAAATGTTTATCAATAGAAGACAATCATACCAAGAGATTTTAGGCGCTTATAGAAAAGAACTAGGGCAGTTCATGTAAAGAAATGGAATATTCTCCAAGAATTACTCATTGAAAACACTATGATCCAGAGAGCATTATGCTTCCCCTGGAGTCAATTCAGATGATGGCTAAACTGGCCACTAAAAAAAATTGTGTATCAGAGAAACACCTGGCATTTGATGTTAATGGAGAGACATTCATGATACTGCATATTCATTGGAAACAATCAGCTCATGATTCTGCATCAGAATCAGGTGACTTGGAAAAGCTCCCTCCATCCCATAATCCAGGGTTATCTGGATGAAGAAGCCAGACGGATTCTACAGGTGTTAGCAATTAATTGTAGCTACACTTTGGGACTATTTAAAGACAGATTATAAAAAATAGAGTTCTTATCTACATCAGATGGACCTAACATGTAGAGATTAAAACTTATATTTAGCTACCACTGTTAAAAAACGTATTAAAAAAATTTCCTAACCATTTTGAGAGATACATGTTTAAATACCCCACTCCCATTGTTACCGTGCGTGTGTGCACATGCTTTAGAAAGAATGTGTGACCATCTACTATGCTTTTCATAAAGCACGTAATGTATAAAAGGAAACAAAATGTGTGATGCAAGAGGAAACATCAGAAGTTATGGATGCGAGGGGAATATTTTTGTGGCTTTGCCATTCACTAGTTGTAATTGCTCTCTGACAAGCTAACATGTTATGATAGTTTGAAGTTATTAAGCTAATTTTTCTTAGATTTCATTTAAAATCAGGAACACTATGGCTTCCCACCAAGTGAGTCAATACCACACACTGACTCAGATGTACATTACAGAAAAATTCCTAAGCTTAGCTTTCGGTCACCCTGAAGAGAAATCTGAAGCCAGAGTGTTTGTTAAGAGGGCAAATGATTTTCTGGGTGCCAAATGTTTTTCCTGATTTATGTATCATGTGAAAATTTCAGACGTCTGAGAGTAATTTTTAAATAAACAGGAGCATAGGAGGACAAAGGGAAGGTGACCGGTCCACGGGCAGAGATGGAGATCCACAGCCCTCCTGGCCAGGGAGGCAGAGGCGGAGAAGGAAAGGGAAGCCAGTGGGAACGCCAACCACCCACGGAATGCAGGGGTCTTGAGGGAGAATCCGGGAACACAGAGACCCAGATTAAACTTCTCCAGCACGCCCAAGCCGGGATGTGAGAGGAGCCAATTAGGACCCGGGAGCCCGGCCCTCACCACTCCCAGGAGCTCGTGAGTTTACCTCCGTCCTGTCTAACCCTCACCTGCACTCAGACATCGACTTCAGGAGGATCTTGAAAGGTGGAGGATGCTGAAGAGTGAGAATTCATCAATAGAAACTGACTTAACATGAACAGGAGCATTGTAAACAACACAAAAGTATATTAGGATAAGGCCAGTTTCACATGGAGAAAAGGGTCACCTTTACTTTTTGTCCATTTGAATTGTAACAACAAACTGTGTTACCCATGTCACTGTACTGCACTGAGCCTTAGTTTCCTGCACAATTAGAATATTAAATGTTTGCTTTGCTGTCCTTAGGAGAAGTAGCTGATTGGAGGATAAGATGCAACCACTGGAATAAAGTACTTTGCAACTGATGAGTGTTCTACCAAAGTAAGTACTTAGTATCATCAGGGACCCAGATAAAGAAAACACATTTCAATTGTCTGAATCCAATATTTAAAAAAAAAAAAAAAATCAACAAAACAAATGAAAAATGTGATTTAGCTTATTTCTAGCCCAGATTTTTAAAAACAATATAGAATAACTAAGCTTTAGAGATGTGTTTTTTTTTTAATTAGGAAAAGTACGGTAGTTGGATGGTGGCAATGAGCAATAATTAATAGGAGGACTAATTTAATAAGTGAAAAAGTATAGCAATATTTTATAATATTTCTTTCTGTCCTCTGATGCAGAAATTTGTTTTAACTCTTTAAACTCCTCATTGGATATTTAAAATCTGTAAGCTCTATTACTGTATACTCTTAACACACAAAAATGTATGTCTTTGGAAAAGGAGACTGTAAATACAATAGGATATTTATGCATTTAATTACAAAGTAATCATGACATTTCTTTATGTCCCATGATACAGGTGAAAAGTTTACTCTTTCTATTTCCTTCCCCGGTAACCTGGCACCTCCTTCTCTTTTCCATGGTGGTAACCTGAATAGTCAATCAGCTTGAGTTCTGTTCTAATCAAGGCCACATTACACTGATTCCTGGTGTCAGTCCAATGGGATGACATCAATCTATATCCCTCTCATAAAAGCACTGGAGGGCTTCCCTGGTGGCGCAGTGGTTGAGAGTCCGCCTGCCAATGCAGGGGACGCGGCTTCGTGCCCCGGTTCGGGAAGATCCCACGTGCCGCGGAGCGGCTGGGCCCGTGAGCCGTGGCCGCTGGGCCTGCGCGTCCGGAGCCTGTGCTCCGCGACGGGAGAGGCCACAACAGTGAGAGGCCCGCGTACCGGAAAAAAAAAAAAAAAAAGCATTTGAGCAGGGGATACTTAGGAATTTGCTTACTAGCATCACCAAATTTTTTACTTGTAGGAATTGGTCTCCAGTTCTCCAGAAATATCCATCCACTTTGTATCTACAGGCTTGTTTTGGCCAAACAGCTATTTATCAATCAGGACTTTGGCATCTATAAATTCATCATATAGACCACCCACATCTAAAATGTCAATCATTTGTAAACACTCTGAAGCACACTGGATGCCATCAAAAGTTAAACCCCCTCTTTCTCAGGGAAAATAGTTTTAAAGCACAATCTGAATTTATGAAACTGAAGTGGTTTCCAAATATTTAACAGCTTTAATGAAAAAGTTTAGAAAGTTCTTCTAATGTGGCTGCCCTTTCCTTGTGAATTTTTTGAGTTCTGAAGGAATGCTATTTTCCCAAAAATTGAGGTGTGTTTTTTTTTTTAACTCTATGAGTTTTTGTTGGAACCTATACATAACAGCGAATTAAACATCTCACGTGTAGTTGAATTTTTTTGAGTTCTGAAGGAATGCTATTTTCCCAAAAAATGAGGTGTGTTTTTTTTAACTCTATGAGTTTTTGTTGGAACCTATACATAACAGCGAATTAAACATCTCACGTGTAGTCAGTTTATCCTTTTCTAGATAACTTAAGGTCTTTCTGAGACCATTTAACAGTTTTAGAGAAACAGCACACGCACATTTCTGATTTCCTATAATTCCTTCCTCCTTTATCATCCTCAATGTCTTGCCGAATTAAAGAAGGATAGTTTTTCCACACACTTTGAAGACATGATTTTACGGCAGGTCAGTTTGTCAACATCTTTTCTACAGTCAGTGACACTGCTAACCAACTAGTATAAGGTTACTGTCTTCCATCTCATGAAAGTCAAAAATCTCATTAAGTGCTTCTGCACATTTTGAGGAAACTGAAAAGTGACCAAAATCTTTTATTACGAAAGACTCAGTTATCACAGGTAAATAAAGAACACACCTTTTAGCCACACTGTGCAAAATGTGTGCAGGATATTTTGCAGGTAACACCATTTCATTTTCAAGGTAAGAACGTTACAGACTTGGTGGAATCTGACAAATTTTTACCACTGCACTGTCTGCTGAAGATGCCCACAGGGGAGCAAAGTCTAGCTTTGCATGAGGACAAGATATCAACAATCTGCAGTTTCATCAAATCTTCATAGAATTCAAGACGACACGTTGAAAGTACAGTTTTCAAATCAAAGCACCTAGGGAAAACTCGTTATTGCTGTCACTGGGCTCATTACTTGATACTCGGCAGAAAGCATGATTGTAGTTAAGAGTCAACAGAATCTATTCTTCACTGTATGAATCCAACATATCTGTTATCAAAATGGTTCACCCACAGGACATTCAGTTGCAACCTCTTAACCAAGAGATGCAACTTTACTCAGTTTCATAGATCAAGCAAGGAATACGATGGTGAGTGTTTGCTAGTGAGGAGTGCCCAAGCTATTTCAGAGGTCACTACTTCCAAATGAGCAGTGGTGTCTTTTGGGGAGATGAAAACCTCGATGGATTTAAATGTATTTGCTGTCTCTCCTGCGCATGTGACAGTCTCCATATGTGTTTTACATCTGTTCTCCACCACTACACCCAAACCCCAGTTCTTCCCTGCCTCCTGTGCTCTGTTTGGGTTATTTTCCTCCCTAATCAGGTACCTGTGACCTTCCATCTACCATTAAAATAACACAGTGGTTTGACCGTCGTTTTCAGTGATGTCTGGGTCATGAAGATATTGGTACTGTAGCCATTCTAATTTTCATTATCTGAACTCTCACAAAACGTGGTCACCATACTTACAATGCTGAAAGTAAACTAGCATTAGCTCCATGCAAAGCATGGCAGCTAAGCTACAGATAAATCAAAGGTGGATTGTTAACACTCATGATTACAGTGCACTTAAACTGTTTCACTTGAAGTGATGCAACTGTGGATGCTCTGTTATGGGAAACAGCAGTTGTGGTTGTCAATATCAGTGGCTACAGGCAAACACCAACTGTCGCCATGGAAGACCATCAGAGGAGAAGCTGTGCCCGTCAATCTGACACTAAAACATTGTTGCCTTCCGTAACGCTATTTTAAGGGCCACCTTATGGGTTTTGCACTTTTTCCCAAACTTCTGTACCCATCACCCCAAACTGGGACTTTTTACATCCCAGGAGGGAAATTGCAAAGACATGGGAATTTTAGTGCCAGAACCATGACAGCTCTGGAAAAACCAGGAAGGTAAGGTCGGCCTCCCACAATGGAAGTAAAACAGAAGTCAGAATGTCTTGGTATGACATGCTTTCAATCTATCTCCTGAAATGTGGAGGCCCAGAGCTGACACCAAGGAAAAGAAATATAGAACCTTAATTGGAAACAGGTAACAATGTTTTGCAAAACATGTCTTCAACAAGAGTTTCTTAGTATCTAAATCACACAGGTAGATTGAACCTACCCTCCTTTCCCTTATTCTTCCTGGAAAAGCACACCCACCTCATCGCTGCCATTTATGGAACAGGCACTCACACAGCAAGAGGCTGCCGGCTGCATTCTTCGTCAATGTGTATTGACCGTTCACATGAGTTCAGACACAGGCCATCAGTTGTTCTGATGAGCTGCTGCATTTATCCCCAGGGTGTGCCTGTTGTATTTTCTTCCATGTCACACAGTCAGATTGGAGTATCCTTTTTTTCTTGCCCCCGAAAAGAGAAGGGGCTACTTGTGTATCCTAGAAATGGGCATGGGCTGGGACTAAATTCTGATAGACTGCAGGAGGTGGAGGTGTTCCTCCAAATTGAAATTGCAGAATAGTTTTAAAATCCTCCCACACATACACCATCATCTCAAAATAGCATAGCTGCCCCTTGAAGCTCTTCAGACTTGAAAGCATCCTTCTCCTTCTGCACCTTCCCAGTGGTTTCCCCAAACATGGACACTCAAGCTCTTTCCCAAAGTAGATGCCAGGGTATTAGAGTGGATGTTTTGGGGTAACATATTAGAGATACTTCAGTTAGCTTCGAGAAAAAGAAGTCAAAACAAAACACGTGTACTCGTCATGTTTCATTCTTGAAACATGTAGTATACGATTCAATTATCACATGACAATGGCCATATCAGCTGCACCCTTTTATGTGACAGAAGTTTAAAGACACACTAGCAAATGCTTTCTAGTAACAATCAATAGACTAGAAACTTGCAAACTGACAGAAGATACACACTAGGTGTGGCTTGTTAGTAAGTTTAATAAAATATTGAGTTTTTAATTTCATTTATATCTAATCCTTTAGGGTCTTCACGTATTAATCATTTCCCCCCCTTATACTCCATATTAGGTGCTATAGAAGACCAACTGAATATAGTGCAGAATATATGAAGCTAGGGGATGTATAGGGTTCAACGGGAGCAAATAGAATTTGAACAGTAAATTGATATTATGTTTGTAAAGAAATATTTCTAATATTTTCTACTGTTAATTCGTTTGCATGTATTGCTGACCAATGCAAATATGTTACACCATCAAAGTGTTTAATATTTCTTGAATTCCTTAAGAACAAAGTATGCTATCTTATTTTTCTTCAAATTTTAATTTACTGCGTATCTAACTTTCAACTGATACAATTTTTTACAAAACTAAGCTGTAAAATAAGGACAACAGAGAGTGGTATTGAGGCCACATTTTTCTTGATCTGGGTTTTGTGGTGAAACACAGTGACCTGCTCACTTATATATGGATATATGGACTTATATATGGATAAATATCACATATATATGTGATAAAGCCAAGTGTGGGTACAGTTAGATCTGCACAACAAATCAAGAGGTTTACAGGATGACTACTTCTGCCTTGACAGCTTTCGTTTGGGGACAGAAGAAAAGAAGACCTGCAAAAAATTATACTGAGCCAACGTTAAAGTGCTTTGGTTTGAAAATGCAAAGAATATAGAGAATTATCTCAAAATTTAAAAAGAGTATAATTGAAAAGGCGATTATTTTCTTAAACTTGAAATCTTCACATCATGGTACAGAAGCAGTTCGATCATCTATGATCACCATGTTCACTCCTTCTGTCCCTACACATGGCCCGGACCCTGGCCTTCCTGCTTCCTGTCATGATGCAAACCTTCCAACAGCTTTGGCCCTGCTACGCCTGGACGTGGCCACCTCGGAGGGTCAGGGGCACCATGCTCTTTACTGCTGTAGGGTCCTTATCAAAAAACAAAGCCGCCTCTGCTGGATGCATTTTCATAGCCGCTCGGATAATTTTAATGTGTTTTTGATGCATGGGACATTTATGTTGTCTGAACAACAGTTTTGCATGATTTGTATGAGAGGTCTTATGGCTTTTAAAAATGATTCTAAAAGCCAAAAGAGTTTTTGTATGAGTGATGGGTAAATGGGCCCAGTAGGAGAAATTGAGTATCAGGGAAAAGTATTTTCATTTGTGAATGTAATTATTATAACTTTGGTAAGGCCTAATCTGCTAGTTTTTAAGCAGAAACCTAGAACTGGACATAGGATTACAGCTTACAAGTAAGTGATATATTCTGAATGTAAAAATACACATTGGAGCATAATAATACATTACATTTGTACCTAACTTGTGGATTTCAAAGCACTGTTACCCATGTTACTTAATCAGACTCTCACAGGCATCTGGAGGTTTAGGCAGAAAAATATTTTTGTTCTCATACCAGCCAGGAGACAGAGGCTCAGGGAGGACAGAGATTTGAGCAGAATCCTTACAGTCTTTCCTTGGGATGTTCAGGGTCACTTCTGCAAGGAAGAAACTTCACCAGTTAAATACCCACAATTCTATAGTGGGAAGGAGCAGGAGCTTACTCCATCCAGAAAGGTGATCCTTGCAAAGAAATCACTCAACACTCCACAATTAACGTCTGTTTAATAGAGAGTTATACGGAGGATATGGGGGGACCAGACAGAAGCGACAATTAGAAGAGAGGGGCAAAGCCATGGTGTAGAAACGTTTCATTCTAGCAGAAATATCATCAAGAGGAGGTTCATAAACTGTAAGAGTGGGCAGGTGACACAGTGTTTGCTATGGTCTAAATGTTTGTGTCCTGCCAAGACCCATGGGTTGAAACCCTAACCCCCAAGGGGGTGGGTTCTAGAGGTGGGGCGTTTGGGAGGTGATGGAACATGAAGACAGAACCCTCATGGATGGGATCAGTGCCCTGATAAGAGGTCTGAGAGAGCTGCTTCATACAGAATCTACTGATATTCTGTCTCATTTAACACCTTCTTCTTCTACTGAATTGAAGAGGTACTTTCACTATATACAAATGACAAGTACAAGGTTGAGTGTGTTTCTGGAACCTTGATTTTGCTCCACTGGATTATTTGACTATTACTGTACTCTGATTTCAGTAGATTCACGTATTCATGCTTTGATGTTTTAAGCAAATTCCCCTTCTTGACTTCTTTATATCTGTCTTGGCTTCTTCTGGTTGTGATTGTTTTATATGAACATTAGAAGGAGTTTTTCCATGTTTTATATGAACATTAGAAGGAGTTTTTCCAATATTTTTCCAAAAGAGTTCTTGTAACTCTTTCTCTTGAAACTGCACTGAAGTTAAATATTCGGTGGGGATAAGGTTCTTTATGGTAAAGTCTGTGGTATATCATGCAACAATTAGATCATCATCTTAAGTCAGTATTTCTCCATAAGGACTTACATAATTTTCGTAGAATTAATGTTATCACTGCTATAATTTTTATCAGTATTTTAAGTTGGAAGTATTGATTTCATTTTTTTAAACAAATTTGGTCATTTATGGTTTATAGAAAAGTTACCAAATTTCTCTTTCTTGATTTTTATCTAAATGCCATGCCAAATAAATTTATAAGCTTTATTTTTAAATTTTAAAATTTAAAATACAGAAAATCCAATTAAGAATAAAAAGATTTTTTTTTAATCCGTCATTCCAAACTTCATACAGACGTGTGTGTGGGTGTGTGTGTGTGTGTGTGTGTGTGTTCATATGTCTTATTGCTTTGGCTAGGCTCTCTCATACAATGTTGAGTGGGTACAGTGATATCAAGCACCCTTGTCTTATTTTTGTCTTTAATGGAAATATTTTTAAAAATTCACTACTGTTTTCTGTATTTTTTTTTGATGGATAAATTAAAGGAGCCATTTTTATCTATATACATATAAATTCCTGATAAATTTTACCAAATACATATTCTACATCTATTGGAAAAAATAATACAGTAATTTTTTACCTTCAAAATGTTAACTTTTGGATTTATTTTTAATTTTAAATTATTTTAAAAAACATACTTTCATGGTACTTTATTTCATGATACATTATTATACACTATTTCTATAAAGCATACTACTTTGGGAATCAGCTATTTGTAATACAAAAAGGTTATTTTTTTTGAGGTTTTAGTGAAATGTTTATATATAACCATCTGAACCTGATGACTTTTGTTATATCTGAGCATGGAGGAGTAAAGAAGTTAATTTTATACCATTTTATATTTTATTAGATATTAGTTAAACCAAATTCTATTTGAGTCTATTATGATTTTATACAAAATTATCTACTTTTATTAAAAATTATACTGAATAAGTTGTTGAAATCAAATTTTATATATACATTTTTTTATATCTCTACTCTTTTAGCTTATGTGTCACCCTTGTTTTCATATATATTTTTCTCTCTTTTCTTCTTCAGTTTTCCTAAATATTTACGTTTACCTAATTTATTATTTTTTGAACAAATGAACTTGTGGTATTATTGGTCTTTGCTGCTATTTGTTTCCTATCTAATCAATTTATCTTAATTGTTTATTATTTCCTTCAACTTGTCTTCCATCAAGCATTGTTTTTCTAAGTTCTTAACTCTTTGGTTATTAATATTCATTCTTTCTTTTGTTCTCCTTGATTTCTTCTATTTGAGTCTATTATGATTTTATACAAAATTATCTACTTTTATTAAAAATTATACTGAATAAGTTGTTGAAATCAAATTTTATATATACATTTTTTTATATCTCTACTCTTTTAGCTCATGTGTCACCCTTGTTTTCATATATATTTTTCTCTCTTTTCTTCTTCAGTTTTCCTAAATATTTACGTTTACCTAATTTATTATTTTTTGAACAAATGAACTTGTGGTATTATTGGTCTTTGCTGCTATTTGTTTCCTATCTAATCAATTTATCTTAATTGTTTGTTATTTCCTTCAACTTGTCTCCCATCAAGCATTGTTTTTCTAACTTCTTAACTCTTTGGTTATTAATATTCATTCTTTCTTTTGTTCTCCTTGATTTCAATTTTTCATAAATCCTTTTATATAGTACTTTAACTGAAACCTACTTGGTTATGATTTAATTCCAAAAAAGTGCTATTTTCATTAATATTTCTTTCTTAATACATAATTTAATTAGAAGTAACTACTCAAGTTTCAAGACATGGGTTTTGTTCTATTTTTAAATCATTTATTTCTAATTACACTTCCTTATGACAGAAAACAAATTAGTTTTATCTTTCAAATTTAATGAGACTTGCCTTGTGACGCAGTATATTGTACACACAAATATAAATAATCATATATTTTTAAATTTATAATTCAAGTTTCTATACACATTACTTTTTATATACATCATTCATTTCTGAGAGAAGTTTCATATGAATTTCTCTGTAATCTTGTATGACTGCCAAATCTGTCTTACACATTTTCAGATTACTTTCTAAAGTCGTATTTACAGAGATACAATCTAGTATTGGGTTAACCAAAAAGTGCCTTTGGTTTTTAAGTAAAAATAAAAGACACATTTTTCATTTCCACCAAGAACTTTATTGAACAAACATATTCACCCTTGTGTTCCACTACCTTCTGCCATTTTTCAGGCAGCTTCATAATTCTGTCTTCCCAAAACTTTTTATCTTTTTGAGCAAAGAACTGTTCCAGGTGCCTTTTACAGTCTTCCAGGGAACTGAAATTTCCATTAGAGAATTTTGTAAAGACTGAAATAAATGGAAATCCAAAAGTGCAATGTCTGGTGAATACAGCAGATGAATCAGAACTTCCCAGCCAAACTGTAACAGTTTTTCCCTGGTCATCAAAGAAACATGCGGTCTTGCGTTATCCTGATGGAAGATGATGCGTTTTCTGTTGACTAATTTTGGATGCTTTTCAATGAGTGCTGCTTTTAGTTGATCTAATTGGGAGCAGTACCTGTTGGAATTAATCATTTGGTTTTCTGGAAGGAGCTCATGATAGATAACTCCCTTCCAATCCCACCATATACACAAGATCACCTTCTTTGGATGAAGACCAGCCTTTGGTGTGGTTAGTGGTGGTTCATTTCACCTGTATCCTGATGGGAGATGATGCGTTTTCTGTTGACTAATTTTGGATGCTTTTCATTGAGTGCTGCTTTTAGTTGATCTAATTGGGAGCAGTACCAGTTGGAATTAATCATTTGGTTTTCTGGAAGGAGCTCATGATAGATAACTCCCTTCCAATCCCACCATATACACAACATCACCTTCTTTGGATGAAGACCAGCCTTTGGTGTGGTTAGTGGTGGTTCATTTCACCTGCCCCATGATCTCTTCCATTCCACATTATTGTACAGTATCCACTTTTCATTGCCCATTACAATTTGTTTTAAAAATGGAACGTTTTCATTATGTTCAGGTAGAGAATCTCAGGTGGAAACACGGTCAAGAAGGTTTTCTCGGTTAACTTATGTGGAACCCAAACATCAAAGCGATGAGCATAACCAAGCTGGTGCAGATGATTTTCAATGCTTGATTTGAATATTTTAAGTATGTCGTCTATCTCTCACGTGGTATAATGTTGATTATTCTCAATTAATGTCTCGATTTAATCGCTTTCAACTTCAACTGGTCTACCCAACCGTGGAGCATTGTCCAGTGAGAAATCTCCAGCACGAAACTTCACAAACCACTTCTGACATGTTCAATCAGTCACAGCACCTTCTCCATATATACTGTGCAAATCTTTTTTTGCGTTTGTTGCATTTTTACCTTTCTTGAAATAATAAAGCATAATATGCTGAAAATGTTGCTTTTTTTCTTCCATCTTCAATATTAAAATGGTTATGCAAAAATTCACCCATTTTCATAAGTCTTTTTTTAAATGCACGCTGATGCGACAGCTGTCACATACAATCTAACAACATTGTTTTGAATGAAGTTAAAGACAACTAAGTGCTACTAGAGCCATCGTACGGAAAAAACGGAACGAACCTTTCGGCCCACCCAGTACATCTATTTGAGCGCATAAGTCAATGAGCTTTGGCAGATAAATATAGCCATGAAACCACCACTATGATAAGAAGTGAGAGCACTTCTACCAGTGCCCAGAAATTGTTCCTTCCACACTGAAGTTTATCCCATCTTCTGTACTTCCAGCCACAGCAGATCTGCTTGCTGTCGCCATAAATCAGCTCTCATTTTCTAGAATTTTATATGAATGGAATCATCTAGTAGAGACTGTTTTTTGCATTTCTTTAATTTAGCACCATCAATGAAAACTTAATCAGTTGAGCTAAGTAAGAAATGGAAAATTTTATTCAAGCCAAATTTGAGGATTACAACTCAGGAAGAGCATCTCGAAAGCTCTGAGAACTGTTCCACACATTTTAAAGTCAAAGCACAATTATATAAGTTTTTTGAGACAGAGGGATGTTCATTAAATAACAGTTTACACAATTCAGATCTAAGCACCATGTGACCCCTTATCAAGAAGGAACGTTATCTTTAGGGACTTGTCTTACTGTTGCTAAGAGAATGTTGCTCTTTATGGGTGAGCAGGTATTTCTTCCTATGGAGGAGTTTTGGTCCATGCCTAATGCAGATACCCAAAGCACAGTGCGGGGAGAGGAGAGGCCAAAGGGCAGAAAAAATTTTTTATGTTTAAATTTTTCTTGTCCTGCCATAAAATATGAATTTTATTTCACAGCACAATGATTCTGAGATTCATCCATACTTTTGCACATACTAGTAGCTCCTTTTTATTATATGGATATGCCACATTCCGTTGATTAATTCACCTTTTGATAGACCTTCTGGCTTTTTTTCAGTTTTTGGCTATTGTGAATAAAGGTATTACAAATATTCGGCACACACTGGTTTTTTTAACAGTAGTCATCCCATTAAGTGTGCAGTAGTATTTTACTGAGTTTTCAATACTCTCTGATGATTTATGATGGTGAGCACCTTATACGCATTTAACTGTGATGGATGTGTCTCTTTTTGTGAGCTATTTGTTGCATCTACGTTTGTCCTGGGTCCTTCTGGTTCCTCCAGAAGGTTGACTTTTCACTTCCCAGGTCAAGCTGTGACTGTGCGTCCCCTCAGAGAAAAAGCCACAAAGAATGGAAAACTCATCCCCGGTAGGATGATTGCTCCAAGTTTGGACCAGCCCTTCCCTCGACCCACCAAAAAAGAAAGAACAAAAGCACCTGTTCTTCTTCGAACAGTTTCTTTGTTTGGTTGTTTTCGTTGTTACTCATAGATTTTACAGAAGATGAGCTCCTTTGCTGGGAGCCTGCTGCTCCACACCACAAGTGGAACTGAGCCTCTACCATTTAACTGCACTTTCCTTCTGTCTTCAGGTGTAGGGGCTGAGACACCTACACCTCAAGACATGTATGGTTTAGAATTTATACATTTTCACATACACTATTATCACTGGTCTGCGAACGCTTTCTCCGTAGATGAGTGAATGGGTTAATTAACACCCCTTCTCTATTGCCATTTCGCACTCCTATCTTTCCCCACAGGCAAACAGTATAATGTGTTACACATGTATGTGATGTAAATGAAATACATGATCTTGTGAAGCATGCATTATGGTTTAGAATTTATGCTTTGTAAATTCATGTAAGTAGCATTATATTATAGCTCTCATTGTATTTTAAAAATTCAGCTTTATGTTTTTAGCATCTAATTATACTGCAGTGTGCACACATAATCTGTATTTTCTAAGGACTGCCTAGCATCTTATATTTCCATCCACCACTTTCAATGTATCCACTCCCTCAGTGATAGACAAAATGATGAACTCCCCACTACATGAAGAACATGTTGATAAATATCCTTGTAAACCTTGCCTTCTGAATGCATTTGAAATTATTTGCTGAGCTCTACACTTAAGAGTGGAATTTGTATGTCACAGAATATGCACATACTTGATTTGATTAAATTGGGTCAGATTGCCCTTTACAATATGTGTGGCAGATGGTTTCAAATTACTACATGATCTTGGTGTTTTGGATTAATCTATATGAATTATGTTCACCTTAGGATACCCTTTGGTTTAAATTTCCTCTTATTTGCATGCCTCTGGATTGAATTTTCCTTTTTTCCCAATCTTTCTATATTATAGTCAATTATGTCATATCTAAACAAAACACAGCTAGATTTAAAATCCAAGCTGAGAGCAACAAGGATTTACTGCATAGCACAGGGAACTATATGCAATATCTTGTAATAACTTATAATGGAAAATAATCCAAAAATATATATATATGTGTGTGTGTGTATATACATATATATATATTTATAAACTGAATCACACACAAAAAATCCAAAATGATAATTTGTTATCAGACAAATTTAAATCATTTACAGTTATTGTTATTATTGGTCCTTATTTACCATTTAAAACTTACTTAGATTTGTTTACTAAGCTTTATTAGTATAATATATCTTCTTCTTTCACACTCCACTTTTTGGCTCCCTTCCTTCCTTCCTTCCTTCCTTCCCTCCCTCCCTCCCTCTTTCTTTCTTTCTTTCTCAGAACAATGTTTTGAATGCACAGAAAATACATACATCATACCTACTATTTGTTACTGTTTTACCATTTCCTTCATTGTCTTGGACTTCTGCATATTTTGGATGATTATTAAAGGTCTGTTCACCTTTTCATTGAGAATCCTTACTTGCCTGCCAAGGCTGCTTTTTGTTATTACTCAGCAAGTGTGTAATATGCTTCTGATAGCCATGTTTCAGCAACTTGTCTTCTGGGTGTAGGGACCCGTATCTCTAAGGGGGCTCTGCCGTGGTGCTGCTCCATTTTTCTCCTCCCAATGACCACGCTTACTGCTTTATCCTTTCTCAAACATTTACTCAAAACTACTCAGCCATAAAAAGACAACAACAAAAAAAGGAATTCTACCAGCTGATTTGATTACAGAAACCCAATTAATTTCTTCCCCACTTTACAAGAATTAAGAAGTCTTCAAGATATACAAAAGGCATAGTCAAATTCTTAGAATGGTCAGTCTTTGATCAACAGTTTTAACTGATTGTTATTTTTTATCTTCATTCAGTTAGTCAACCTGTAGTTTTAGTTTTGTGCTCACAGCGTGGAAAAAAAAAACATATCACTGAGGATCCAATTTTGAAAATATAAACAAATAAACATATTTTAAAACTCTCTGCTAGGGCTTCCCTGGTGGCGCGGTGGTTGCGCGTCCGCCTGCCGATGCAGGGGAACCGGGTTCGCGCCCCGGTCTGGGGGGATCCCACATGCCGCGGAGCGGCTGGGCCCGTGAGCCATGGCCGCTGAGCCTGCGCGTCCGGAGCCTGTGCTCCGCGACGGGAGAGGCCACAACAGGGGGAGGCCCGCATACCACAAAAAAAAAAAAAAAAAAAAAAATACTCTCTGCTAATAAAAGTAAAATCATTATAGAGAATTTATTTGAAAAATATAATTTACCTCTCAGTTCTTGGACTGATTTTTAGAAAGATTATGAGAGTCAAGTGAATAACTGATCTGAATCTCAAATACATACTTAAGACATTCTTAATAAAGATGAATGATGGTTGAGTTTATTAATTTCTAAGGGACCAAGAGACCAATACCGATATAAGTTTCTCCACATACAGATTTTCAAATAGTCCTATACATTAGTCTAGTGTAAACACTCACTTGTGCAAATATTTCTAATAATAGCTCAACATTTAGTATGACAGCTTTCAGAAGTTAGATTAATTAACCTACTGATTCTCAATGTGGTAGTCCAGAAATTGGCATTCATTAGATGGTTTAAGTAAATTCACAGAACTAATCAGTAAAAGATTAACATGTATTAGTTGACAACTGAGTTGTTTCTAGGTCTCTGTTCAGATAACTAGGTTTGGATTAGACAAGACAAAGAAAAAGCATCACAGAATGAGAATCTGCTGGCTGTGAAGAAAAAGGTGACACACCAGCAGTAGTGTAAAACTCTATTATCTTGGACAACAAATTTCAACTCATAGCTTCCCTGACTGGACTGTAATGTGACCTAGGTGCCTCATAAAACTGCCCCAATGTCTGCCACCGCCAACACTGTTCATTTGTCAGGGCTGACCTGCATGGTTGGTCCTGGGTATGTAGACTCTGACTGTGGGGTATATGTTTTCTCTGTCACACTACTCCATAATAATTACAAATTAGAGTTCTTAGATGTACACATTTCCAAAGGTTACAGAAGTAGCATACTAGACACATACCCATTTTTTTAAATGAGCATAAAGAGTTTGAAAGAAATGATATTTCAGTTTTGCCATGTTCATTAAAAGAGCCAACTTGAATCTTACTGCTCTGAGCTGTAAGAATACTATACATTATTCATTCTTATTTAATGCCCAGAATGAGAATCAACCTTTACAATTTCTCTTAATCTGACTGATCTGGGTCAGAACTTCACACTTGGAAATTTAGCTTTAAATGTTTTCAGCTCACATCCATCTCCAGGGTAACTTCCCAATGGTGTTTTATTGAGAGTATCTATAAACAATAGGAAAATTCCACTTACACATAAAATACCACCATCCTATCTCCTGCAGGTTAAGTACATACACCCACATACATGGGCTCCAGGGTCTCATGAGACTGCAAATATAGTGTCAGCCAGGGCTGGAGTCTTATCTGAGGGCTCATGCAGGAAAAGATCTGCTCACTTCATGGTTGTTAGAGGGATTCATTTCCTCCTGGGGTATTGGACTGAAGGCCTCAGCTTCTAGTGGGGTGTTGGCTGGAGGCCACCTGAATTCATTGCCATGTGGTTCATGCCTCTCTCTCTCCCCACAGAGCTACTTGCTTTATCAAAGCCAAGAAGGGCGAGGGTCAGCTAGCAAGATGGAAGTTACAGACTATGTAATGCAATCAGAGAACCCAGAACCTCTGATATATTCTACTGGTTACAAACAATACAGATCCAGTCCCTACTCAAGAACAGGGGATTAGACAAAGCATAAACACAAGGAAATAAGGAACACTGGGGGTCACTGTGCAATCTGTCTGCCATAAAAGAAAAAGTTGAGTGATGGGAAAAAAAGACCTAGAAGATTCAAGAATCGAGATGATACATTAGGATATAATTACAGGTTTCAGATACAGTTTCAGATTAAATGAAAAGCTGAATAACAAGTTGGTAATAAAAATATTCCACTTTAAAAAAATATACATTTAAGTTTTATATTAAATAGTATTCACACACTTACATTTCTCTAAATGTTATTCGCCATTAATTTGAACTAACACGTATGTATTGCATTGATAACAAATGATTATGACTTTATCGTTTAAGTTCCAAAATGATTCTTGAATTATTAAGAGAACACTACTGATTAGTACTGTTTTAGCATTGACTTTTTATTATTGAACCATTATTTGAAGCTGTTCATCCATGTGTAATATCCAATAGAGAATTAAATGATTAAACACACAGTGGGAGTTTTTCAGTATAAAACTTGCAGCTTAATATAAAAGAAAAGAAAATGACACTAAGAAAAGCTTGTAGTTAGGGGAAATTTTTATTGTTCCAATTCCTCTTTCCCAGACAATCAGCATATTTAAGCACAAAACCATGGGATAAACAGTCATTCACTACAGTAAGAGCCCAAATTGAAAGACCGTGTGTGTGTGTGTGTGTGTGTGTGTGTGTGTGTGTGTGTGTGTGTGTGTGTGTATGTGTGTATTCTGATAGCATTTTGTGAAAACTTTTGATTATTCAATTTTTTAGTTTTCTTTGCTCACTGGAATAATCTGCATTCTCAATATTTATCAAATTGCTTTCTTTTTCAAGTATTTCCATGTCTCTTTTATTAAATTAAATTATCACCTCTAATAAATATTTTCTTTTTGTATGTATTACAGACATTTTTGCAATTCTCACTTAGATATCTGTCTCTAAAATAACAAACTGTACTAAAGATTACACCAAAAACTCTTAGAACTAGTAAACCAATTCAGCTAACTTTCAGTATACAAAATCAACATAAAAAATTAGCTGCATTTTTACACACTAATAACAAATTATCTGCAAGAGAGATAAAGAAAACAATCCAATTCACAATAGCATCAAAAACAGTAAAATATTTAAGGATAAATTTAACCAAGGTAAAAGTATATACACTGAAAATTATAAGACGATGAAAGAAACTGAAGAAGTTACAAATAAATGAAAAGATATCCTGTTTTCATGGATCAGAAGATTTAATATTGTTAAAATGTCCATGCTATCCAAAGCAATCTTCAAATTCAATGCAATCCCTATAAAAATTCCAAAGGAATTTCTCACAAAAATAGAAAAATCAATCCTAAAATTCATACAGGACCACAAATAGCCAAAGCAACTGTGAAAAAGAACAAATCTGGAGTCATCACACCTCCTATTTTCAAAATACAAAGCTATAGTAATCAAAACAGTATGATACTAGCACAGAAACAGAAACATAGACCAATGGAACAGAATTAAGAGCCCAGAACTAAACTCCCACATCTATGGTCATCTAATATTTGACAAGGGAGCCAAAAGTACTCAATGGGGAAAGGATAGTCTCTTCAATAAATGGTGTTGGTCAAACTGGATATTCATATGCAAAAGAATGAAACTGGACCCCTATCTTACACTGCTCACAAAAACTAACTCAATAAGGATTAAATACTTAAATGTAAGACCTGAAACCTTAAAAATCCTATAAGAAAACATAGGAAAAAGCTCCTTGACATTGGTCTTGGCAATGATTTTTTAGATATGACATCAAAAGTACAGCAACTAAAGCAAAAATAAACAAGTGGGACAATATCAAACTAAAAAGCTTTTGTAACGGAATAAACATCAACAAAATGAAAAAGCAACCTATAGGATGGAAAAATAATATTTGCAAACCATATATCTCATAAGGTGTTAGTATTCAAAATACACAAGGAACTCATACAACTTAATAGCAAAAAAATATCCTATTAAAAAATTCGGGGCTTCCCTGGTGGCGCAGTGGTTGCGCGTCCGCCTGCCAATGCAGGGGAACCGGGTTCGCGCCCCAGTCTGGGAGGATCCCACATGCCGCGGAGCGGCTGGGCCCATGAGCCGTGGCTGCTGAGCCTGCGCGTCCGGAGCCTGTGCTCCGCAACGGGAGAGGCCACAACAGAGGGAGGCCCGCATACCACAGAAAAAAAAAAAAAAAAAAAAAAAATGGGCAAAGGAACTGAATAGACATTTTTCCAAAGAAAATATACAAATGGCCCACGGGCACATGAAAGGCACTTAACATCACTAATCATCAAGGAAATGTGAATCAAAACCACAAACTATCTGGGGACTTCCCGGGTGGCCCAGCGGGTTAGACTCCACACTCCCAATGCAGGGGACCTGGGTTCGATCCCTGGTCAGGGAACTAGATCCCACATGCATGCTGCAACTAAGAAGTCTGCATGCCGCAACTAAAGATCCTACATGCTGCAACTAAACATGCTACAACAAAGACCCAGCACAGCCAAAATAAATAAATGAATAAATATTAAACAAACAAACATAAAACACAAGCTATCACTTCACATCTGTGAGGATGGCTATTATCAAAAAGACAAGACATAACAAGTGCTGGTGAGAATGTGGAGAAAAGGGAACCTTTGTGCACTGTTGGTGGGAATGTAAATTGTCATATCCAATAATTATACATATACGTTATATATATGGTTTATATTATAAAACAGAATATTATTCAGCCATAAAAAAGAAAGAAGGCAATCCTGCCATCTGTGACAACATGGATGAACCTTGAAAGCATTATGCTCAGTGAACTAAATCAGGGTGAGAAAGACAAATACAGTAGCATCTCACTTATATGTGGAATCTCCAAAAACAAACTCATAGAAACAGAGAGCATATTGCTGATTGCCTGGGCCTGAGGGATGGGGGAAATGGTTGATGGTAGTCAAGGCTTACAAAATTTCATTTATAAGATGAATAAGTTTGAGGGATCTAGTGCATAGCATGGTGACTATAGTTAATAACACTTTATTGTATACTGGAAAGTTGCTAAGGGAATAGATCTTAAATGTTCTCACCATAAAAAAGGTAATGGTGAGAGATAATAAATGTGTTAACTAACCTTACCGCAGTAAATATTTCACAATATACACAGATATAAAATCATCACATTGTGTACCTTAAATTTACACTGTGTTACATGTCAAGTATATCTGAACAAAGCTGAAAAAAATAAAGATAGGCAGTCATAAAAATATATATTGTACAGAACTAAACTTTTAGAACTATTCAATAATCATAAGGAAGAGAAGGTTTACAAAGGAAAAAGTGTTGAACAGTGAACAAGGCAAATACACAAAAAACTGTTAAAAATTCAGAAGTTTAATAATCATAAGAAGCTTTAAATAAACTAGTAAAAGGACATTAGAGATAATAAATATGAAAGTTATTGTAAAAATACTACATATCTTAAAGCATTTTTTCTAAAAAGAAAATCAATTAAAACATAATTCTAAAATTTATCAATTCAAATTCTCAGACACAGAGTTCATTTCCTTAGAAATGCCACAATACATGACACCCACGGTACCAGAGAGGAAAAGAGCAATTATCTATTAAATCACCTGCAAGCCTTTTTTCCACGGCCTCCACTGGGTACTTACAAGAAAGACTTGGGGGCAGATCTGAGGACCTGAGGATGGGTGAAAGCCTGCAGCGTAACAGAGGGGTCAGGAGGCAACTGGCAGCTGTGAATGTGGGGAACAGGGATGAAATGTGCACTTAATCTGGACCCTTCTTTCCCAGGATCAAAATATTTAAGATTCTGGGGAGGGACAACAATTCTAGCCCCTTCAATGTAATAAGAAAAATCCCATTGCAAGAGAGTTCCTGAAAATGTTAACAGTAGACAATGTAACTCTCCACACCAGCAAACTGAAAACAAAAGAAAACAAAACCCATCTGATCATCTTAATCGATTCAGAAAAAGCTTTTGACAAAATTCAATGCCCATTCTTGATTAAAAACTCTCACCAAACTCAAAACTTCTTCACCCTGAAAAAGAGTATCTACAGATAAATTATCAAATAATGGTATGATACTATAACTGATGAAGAAAGGACTGAATGCATGTGTCCTAGGATCAGGAAACGACACGGCCCTAACCAGTGAACAGGTAAAATAGGCAAGAAGATAGATAAAAGACACAGAGACTGGAAAGGAAAAAAAAAATATTTGTAGCTGTCATGACTGCCTATGTAGAAAATCAAAAAAAGCCTGCAAAACAGAACTATAGCTAAGATGTGAGCTAAGAGAGGGCATAGGATTCAAGGTCAATATATACAAATTCAATTATATTTCTTGATAATAGTAATAGATAATTGGAAACTGAAATTTTTTTTTTTTTGGAAACTGAAATTTAAACGAGAGTACCGTTATAATTTGCATCAAATATTTAGGGATAAATTTAACAAAATATGTGCAAGATTCACATGCTGAAAATTATGTAATCTTAATGAGGTAAATAAAAAACCCTAAGTATTAAAAAAAAAAACACCAAATTTAGGAATCAGAAGACTTAATAGATTCAATGCAATACTGATCAAAATCCCTGTAATTTTTCAGTAGATGTCAGTAAGCTGATTCTAAAATACACACTGAAAAATACAAGGACCTAGATTAGCCAAGATAATTTTGAACAAGAAAAAACAAGTTGGAGGATTTACACAATTTAATGTTCGGTTGCTACAACACTACAATAATCGACACAATGTGATACTGGCCACATGATATATGTATCAATCAATGGAACAGAAAGAATCTATACAGAAATAGACCCACAAATATATGGTCAAATGGTTTGATAAAGTTGCTAAGACATTCAATGGAGAAAGGATGGTCTTTAAAACAAACGGTAGTGAAACAAATGGACAGCCCCATAAAAAAAAAACAGAAAGAAATAAATAACAAACTTTGGCCCATAACTCAAATCACATGCATTAACCTGAAATACATCATAGATCTAAATATAAATCTATAAAACTTCTAGTAGAAATCACAGGAGAATGACTGTGTGACCTTGAGTTTGGCAAACCTTTCTTATGTAGGACAGAATATGCATGAATAACATAAGACAAATTAGTATAACTGACTATCAAAAGTAAAACCTTTAGCTTTTCAAAAGATGCTATTAAGAAAATGAAAAGGCAAGCAACACACAGGGATGAAATATTGGTAAACACATAGGTGATAAAGGACTTTACGATGATTATATATAGCTCTTCCACAACTCAGAGTGAGAAAGCAAGCATTCCATTTAAAAATTGGCAAAACATTTACATAGACGCTTCACTGAAGAAGAGATACGCATAGGAAAATGAGCACATGGAAGGGTCCTCAACCCAGCAGGGAAATGCAACTCAAAAGCAAGATGACCAACTGTCACACACGGATTAAAACGGGGAAATCCTAAAAACATGGTGCGCTGGAAAGATATGTAGCAATGAGAACTCTCAGACATTATTGGTGGGAGTATAAATATTTACAAAATAGAAAAATAATTTGGTAGTTTCTTATAAAGTTAAAAATATATTTACCATACGACCCAGCAACCCTACTCTTAGGTATCACCTAAGAGACATGAATAAACATGCCCAGGAAAAACCTATGAGTGGCTACAGCAGCTTTATCTGTAATTGCCAAAGAATGGATAGTACCTAATGGCCATCCTGTGGTGAGTGGTTAAACAGCTATGGTGCTTTCGACAGTTCAGGGATAATAAGGAATCAATAACTAACATGTAAAACGTGTACAAATCCCCAAAGCTTTAAACTGTGTGAAAGAAGCCAGACTCATGAGGACATGTACTATATAAATTCAATTATATGACATTCTGAACTCTGCCAACTCACAGGGACAGAACTCAGATCAATGGTTGCCAGGTGCTGGTGGCAGGAGGTGATTTAGTTCAAAGAAGCAGGAGAATCATTTTTGGTGTGATTGAAACATTCTAAATCTTAATCATCATCATGGTTACAGGACTGTCAACATGGGTCAAAATTCAGAGAACTATGCACCTAAAAATGGAAAATGTTATTGAATTCAGATTTTACCTCAATAAAACTGACCTAAAAATACTCAGATAAATCAGATTTTGCATGCCTTCAAATCATCAAGGAAGAATTACTCAGCAAATTTAATATGTACTACTAAGTTTCATCAAATTTATGCAACTTTGTTAGAATGCTCTGAATACTCATGGTACTTAAATGGTAATTTCAGTTACTCATTAACTAAAAACTACTATGCCACTAAAAAAGCTGGTGTTACAAGGTAAACTGAGGCACACTAGAATTTACAGGAGTTCATCTCAGCAAACATCCATTTAAATCAGGCAGCATCAAACCTCAAACCACGTGTGGTTAGGAGTGCTTCAGGGACAAGCTAGGGGTAAGTTTTTTATAGAGAAGACACAGGAGCAAAGCAAAGCAGAGCATCATTTGATGGGATGGACCTTAAGCTATATCTGGGAAGCACAGCTGGCCATCCGTGATAGTTTGTTCTTAAGTTTCACGTTCTCCATTGAAGCGCCCGGGCTTCAAGTCGGCCTAAGCATCAGATCAACCCCAGTCTGCTGGCCTCCTTGTTAATTACTGTAACATGAGTTGCCAGAAAAATGCACCATAGAATTAACGATGAATGAGGATTAACAATGTATGCTTTTTCCATTATTTTTGACAAGAACACAAAAACCTGTGAGTATTCACAGCCTTTAGCCTTTATCACCTGCAAAAGTGAGTCTTTATTTCCGTTTCTCTAGGAGGTGGGTCAAAAAGAATCTTGCTGTGATTTAGGGGCAGGACAGGAATAAAGACGCAGATGTAGAGAATGGACTTAAGGACGGGGGAGTGAGAAGCGTAAGGTGGGACGAAGTGAGAGAGTGGCATGGACATATATACACTACCAAACGTAATATAGATAGCTAGTGCGAAGCAGCCGCATAGCACAGGGAGATCAGCTCAGTGTTTTGTGTCCACCTAGAAGGTTGGGATAGGGAGGGTGGGAGGGAGACACAAGAGGGAGGGGATATGGGATATATGTATACGTACAGCTGATTCACTTTGTAATACAGCAGAAACTAACACAACACTGTAAAGCAATTATACTCTAATATAAATGTTAACGACAACAAAAAAGTGAATCTGATATGGCTCCATTCTGGGCCCTTGAAATGTGGAGTCATACCATGCCCAGGAGGAGCTTACATAATCTTAGATCGGCTGGCTGGATGGACCTCTGAAAGGGCACAGAACTGGAACACAGTTAGAAAAGATAAATGTGACGTAGCCTGGGAGAATTTACAGGGAAGGAACAAAGAAATGTAGGGGCACCTGACATGCATCTGTGTACCTCTGTGTGTGTGAACTGGATCCTGCTTTGGCGATCCTTAAGGGAAGGAAGAAAAGGTACAAATTTCATCAAATACTGCTTTGTTGCTTCCTTATCCATCTAACAACTTCATTATTTATCTAACATACTGGAATAGCTTTGACTGTATAATCTTTATTTGACACTGACTTGTAGTGGCTTAGCTCTGCACTGGTGATTCCGCCAGTAAACAAGGCATATGCACGACAAACATAATATGCATACAAGACAGTTTGTGCGTGCCCTGGAAGAACGCAGATTACACTCGCAATGGAGGAGGTGGTTACAGACAAGGAACCAGGTGGCACAATAAGCACTAGGATAGAAGTAAGTACAGGATTCTGGGGGTTCTGTGGAAATGTTACTGCACAGAGAAAGACTTCTAGAGTGGATGCCAAAGGACAAAGGCAATTAGGAAGATGAGGAATTGATGAACAGCTTGTAGGCAGGTCCAAGTTCATGCCTAACACCTCTGGTCTGGACAGTATGACTGGATGGTAAGAGATGAGAAAAGGACTGTTGAGATCTGGACAGAAGAGGTGAGTATAGCGATCTGGTCGTGGAAGGTCCTATGTTCCTAATAAGGGGTCCTTCTAAAGTCTGGGAGGACTCACTGAGAGATTTTAGCAAGGGACGGACATGGTCCAATTTGTGTTTTAGAAAGACCAAAGAGAGCGGCGCACCTGCACACCTGGGACGCCGCAGGCCCGGATGCTGACCCCGGGCCCGTCTACCCGACGCCCACCTGCCCTCTGCCTCCGCGTCCCCAGCCCGCCCGGCTCTGAGGACACTCTAACCCGGGTCCCCAGAAGGGAGTCGCCGCCGCAGCGGGTCCCCCCGTCCTCGAGGCCTGCCAGGCGACCTGCGCAAGGACGGGTGCCGAGGCAGAGGCTGCGGGGACCTGGCTGGAGCCGCGACCCACCCGGGGCCGGGGGACGGCGAAGGGCCTACCTGGAGAGCCGGGCCGGCTCCGCGGACGCGTCCCCGCCGTGTCCTCCTCCGGGGGCGGCCGGGGGCCCACAGCGCGGGAGGAGCTGGGCGCTGACCTGGGCCGGCTGGGCCCGCCTTGGGCCCGGCCGCCTGCGCTGGACCAGTCCCCGGCCTGTGGAGGCCGCACTGCCCCTCGACGGATGGAGCGAAACCACTCTGAGGCCCGAGGCAGGGGCCTCCCGGGCCCAGCGGCCCAGCGGAGGCCTAGTCCTGGAGACCCCGGGGACCACTGACGCCCCAGGCGCCCGACTGGGCCTGCGCATTCCCATCGCCGAGCGGCCTGTGCCGCGGCGCCACCTCGCGGCCGATCCCGGGGCTGCACCTTCTGCTGACAAAAATATTTAAAATTTTACTACCGTAGAGTGATTACTTCTAGTTGGTAAGATTCGGAATGACACAGACAATATTGGAAATTTGTAAACAATCTCTCCAAACTCCTGTATGACAATGTGAAATAATTTCACATATGTGAACATCTGATGCAAAACCACGTGTACGGACCTGAGACTCCCATCCTTAGAAAGGCCTGCTTTCCTAGCCTGGCAACTGGGCGTTGGACTAGGACTTCGAATTCCTTACACGGATGTGGAGCTTTACCTAAGTGACAAATATGGCTCACTCTGACTTAATTCTTTGTACAAACAAATGGTTTATACCAAGTGCCCCCTTTCCTTCCGGGAGTCTGGAGTTTTGGTACCTGCCTGGCGAAGGTGCCTATGTGCTCTGTACCCGGCAGAAACCGTGAGTTTCTCCAGCAGACACACCTGCATGTGTTGTCGCAACGCACTGCTGGAGGAATAAGTTAGTCTGCGTCCTGTGGGCTGTGCCACATGTACCTTTTCCCTGTGCTACCTCTGCCTTGTAGCCTTTGGCTGGAATAGCCTTTACCTGCAAGTGTAACTACACGCGGAGCTCTGAGAGTTCTTTTCACAAATCACCAAACTGAAGGTGACATGGGGACCCAAACGCACACGCACATCTTTAACGTTACTTGAAAAAAGAGAATAAGGAAACTAAAAGATGACTGTGATGAAAAAGAAGAAAAAATGACAATAAATACCAGCGCCTCCATCCCACATGCCCACCATGTCCAAACCCTCCCACCACTGAACACGATGCGGAGCAGAGATAGCCAGGACTCCACAAGCACAGGAAGAGGAGGGGGAACACAAGTGAAAGGACCTCGGGAAGAGGTTCTGGAAGAGATTCTGGAAGAATCACCGGAACGATTAAATTCACCCCAAATTTGAAAATACTAATATATACACAAACTATACATATATTGTATCTATAATATGCATATACATGTATATTATCTGCCTATATATATCTATAAGCAGATCAGATCACAAACCGGAAAAAAAAGGATTCCAAAGTCCTGATATCACAGTAGTATTTAAGGTCAAAGGAACTAAAAGTAAGAGGAAGTGATCTGTTTAATGTTAAATGCGGAAATCCACAATGAAGACAGAACGCCTGTGAATAGTGATGCACTAAGTACCTCAACAACGACCCTTTAGAAGTAAAAACTACAGGCAATGTAAGGAGACTTACAAACACACTAACAGGAGACTTGAACATACTATTTTCAGTTTAAGACATCAACTGGACAGAAATAAGTAAGGAGATAAAAGATTTAAACAACATTATTACTAGGGTGGGTCTTATAAACATACACTGAATTCTACATTCATATAGTAGAGCAAACACACTATAAAATTTGATGCTATAACACAAAGAAAATGTAAGTAATTTTCATTAATTAGAAATATTACAAACAGCCCTCTTTGGTCACAAATGCAGTAAATTGAGATGTACTAACAAAAATAATGGAAAGCTGCTTTATTTATTTTTTAGTAAATACTTTTTTTTAGTAAAAAATTTTTAAATACCATCTGGACAAAGGAGGAATAACAGCTAAATTTAGAGAATTTAAAACATTTTGTCCAGGGTATATTATTTATCAGAATCTACAAGACGCATTTAAAAAAATAATCAGAGGAAAACGTACTGCCTAAGTACTTTGTCAATAAAAATGAAAGGCTAAAAGTAGAATTAAATTCCCAACTCAACATGATATTAAAAAAATGACAAATTAGACCAAAGAGAGCATAATGATAATAAAAATAAACACACAAATTAATGAGGAAAATAATATAAAAGAGTAGATTTTATTAATAAATTAATTTTTTAAAATAGCAAAATAGACAAATCACTACTTAACTTAATCAAGGGAAAAAAGTAGAAAGCACAAATGCACAAAATAATAAATGACAAGGTGGAAATAACTATTGAAAATGAAGGCATTTTAAAAAGTCATGAGACTATTTTGATGATTTCTATGGAAATTAATTTGATGTTTTCTAGAGGAAATGGAGGGTTTCCTAAGAAATTACACTGTTTGGAAGGTTAAACAGACCAGTTTCCACAGAAGAAATAGAGAAAATTATGAAGGAGCTCCTCTACAATAAACACTAGGCTTAGAGAGTTTATCAGAGGACTTCTACCAAAACTTAAAACAAATTTATTCCCAGTACCCTATAAATTATTTTAGAACATTAAAGAGGAAGAAAACTTTTGCAGTTCTTTTTACAAGGCAAATATGACCTAACCCAAATAAAGACACTACAGAGAAATAAAGCTACAGACCAATATCCTTCATGAATGTCAATATAAAAATTCTAAGCAAAATCCTAGCAAATCCTTTATGACTGAAAAAATAATGTTCCATGACCAACTTGCATTCCAGGATTAAAGTTTAGTTCAATATTAGAAATCCAGTAATATGATATAAAATATTAGCAAAACTAAGGAAAAAATATATGATCATCTCCGTAGATATGGAGAGAACCTTTGCCAAAACTCAGCACTTATTTATGATAAAAACACTATGAAAATAGGAATTGTGGGATACTTTTTTTAACATTTTTAACATTATAATATATATTATTACATATGTGTGTATATAGATAGATAGATGTATATACATATATGTGTGTGTATATATTTTTATATCTTAATCCTAAAGCAAGTGTCTTATTTGATATTTTGGACCAAAAAAACTGCTGGTATTACAAGTGATATTAGGAATATGATAAGCTGCATCAGCTGCAGATGACATGAGCATACCTCTGAAATCCCAGTGTCCATGACAAAACTTACTCAACATTAGAATAATTCAGTGAAGTAGCAGACAATACAGACAAAAATTCACAGCCTTTATAGAAAAAATTTTAAAACTTGATGGTAGAGAAAAGTACATTTAAAGTAGCAACAAAGAAGACAAAACTTAGAAAAAATAACAAGAATTGTACAAAATCGATATAGTGAAAACCTAAAAGAATTCCTGAAAAGAATAAGATCTGAACAAATGGAAAGATATTTCCTGTTTTAGGAGAGGACAATTCAACATTATAAAGCTGCTGGTTCTCTCTAAATTAACTTCAATGCAATCCCAATAAAAATATCTACAAGCTATTTTATGGAGTTAGATCATTGGATATAAAGTTCATAAGGAATAATAAACATGAAAGAATAGCCAGATAAACACTGAAGGAGAAAAACTCTGGGGGAGAATTAACCCTGCTAAACAGTCAAATATATTATAAAGTTTCTATTTCTAAAACATTATGGTGCTGGAGCATGAATACACATAGAGACAAGTGGAGAAGAGAAAGTCCAGAATCAGACCCAAATATGTATAGAAGTGTAGATTATAACCAACATGGCATCTCAAATCACAGGGGTAAATATGGACTCTTTTATTCAGGGTGCTGGGACAAATGGATAGTCATTTGTAAAAATATAAAATCAGGTCCTTATCTCAAATTATCCATAAGAATAAGTTCTAAGTGGATTGGGGATCTACATGTAAAAACTGAAACCATACAAGCACTAGGAAATACATTCCTCTTTAACACTGGTATAGGAAATTGCTTTCTAACAATAAATGAAAATCTACAGCCAACAAAAGAAAAAATGGATAAACTTAGCTACACACCAAAAAAATGCATTTAAAAATGCATGACAAAAACACCATAAGCAAAATCAAAAGATAAGTTACATTCTGGGAAGAAATATTCTTAACATATACTGCGGGCAAGAGCTAAGACCCCTAATATGTTACAAAGAGCTCTTAAACATTGTGGACAAAGAACCAAAGCCCAATAGAAAATGTAAAAATGTAATGGGCAGAGAGTTCACAAAAACAAATAATAACGGCCTTCAAACATATGAACAAACTCACTCATTTTTAAAGAAATTAAAGTAACACTGAGATAGCATTTCTCACCTATCAGACGATACAAATCTTTAAAAATTATATGACAACACATTCCGCCCCGGAGGCTGTGAGAAAACAGCTCTCCCACACATCACTGATGAGAACGCTGATTGTTTCAGCTCATCTCAATAACTAAAGAAACCCACCAACCAAACAAAGAATCAACATATGCACTTAACTTTTGACCCAGCAATCCTACTTCTAGGAATCTACCCTGAAGATACACCATCAATAAGACAAAAATACAAGTGCACAAGGCTATTCATGGCAGCATTGTTCGTAACTGCAAAATATTGGAAATAAACCTGAATTCCCATGTATGGGAAGGGGTTTAAATAACTGATAAACTACAGTGCATTTACATAATGGAACACTATTCAGAAGTTTAAAAGAGAAAAGATCTTCATAAACTCATATGAAGTGATTTGATCAGGGCAAACTCTTCAGTGAAACAAAGCGCAAAAATGCATTTATAGCATAAAATTCTACCAAAACAGTAGATATAGTAAATACACATGTATCTGCTCATGTACCCGAAAGAAACGTAGGAAGGATAAGTCAGAAAGTATAGCAATTGGTAAGCTATAGGAAGCGGGTGGGAAACACGTAGAAAGCAGAAATACTTCTCTGAGTGTACATTTTTGGATAGCTTGCAACCATAGGAGTGTTCCAAGTATCTTTCACGTACTTAAATGAGGAATTAAAAACAACCAGCATGTGAGGTGAACCAAACATGAAACATACACATTAACAAATGAGCCTAACTCTTGCACAAATAAATAACATTACTACATGGAAGCAGAAGCAGGTGGATGAGAGCAGAAAACAGTCTCTTGGCTGGACACAGTATCTTTAGCTCTACAGCTAAAGATAAAAACAGCTACACATGGATGATGTTGTGCAAGTAATAATGTGTTCCTCACAGGGATCTGGGTCAACAGTTCTGAAACTTTACGTGTATGCCGAAATCCAACAAATCAGTAAGCACAATGTAGATAAAGAACTGGGTTTCTTCTACACTGTTGGTGGGAATGTAAATTGATACCACCACTATGGAAAACAGTACAGAGGTTCCTTCAAAACTAAAAGTAGAACTACCATATGGCCCAGCAATCCCACTACTGGGCATAGACCCTGAGAAAACCATCATTCAAAAAGAGACACGCACCCCAATGTTCATTGCAGCAGTATTTATAATACTGCTCTATTCATTGCAGCTCTATTTACAATAGCCAGGACATGGAAGCAACCTAAGTGTCCATCAACAGATGAATGGATAAAGAAGATGTGGCACATATATACAATGGAATATTACTCAGCCATAAAAAGGAATGAAATTGAGTTATTTGTAGTGAGGTGGATGGACCCAGAGTCTGTCATGTAGAGTGAAGTAAGTCAGAAAAACAAATATCATATGCTAACACATATATATGAAATCTAAAAAAAAAAAAATGTTACTGATAAACCTAGTTTCAGGGAAGGAATAAAGAGGTAGACATAGAGAACGGACTTGAGGACATGGGGTGGGAGGGCGAAGCTGGGGCGAAGTGAGAGTAGCATCGATGTATACACACTACCGAATGTAAAATAGTTGGTGGTGGGAAGCAGTAGCATAGAACAGGGAAATCGGCTCCGACCTAGAGGGGTGGGAAAGGGAGGATGGGAGGGAGGCTCAAGAGGCAGGGGATATGGGGATATATGTATTCTTATAGCTGACTCACTTTGTTGTGCAACAGAAACTAACTATTGTGAAGCAATTCTACTCCAAAGAAGTGCTATTAAAAAAAAAAAAAAGAACTGGGTTTGTTATTGTTGGAGGATGAATTTACAGATAAGAAAAGGATGGGCTGCCAGAAGGAACCTTGTGATCTTGAACTGGAGTCTTTAGTGACTATGTCCTCTTCAGATGTACATATGTACACAAACACACGCATATCACAGACAGATGATACAGAAACGCAGATGTGTGTATATGAGAGGGTTAGAACATACACATGTATGTCGTAATTGTCTGCTGAGGCAGCCTAGAAGCAATGACATCCCGTGATTTCTCTGATCTTAAAAAGTAAATAAGAAGTTATGTCCCGACCTAACATCTCTAAGTTCGCCTGCTTCCTTTTGTAGTAAAGCTCCTTGGCAGAGCTGTCTGTACTCGCCCATGTTCAATTACTCTCTTCCTGTCCTCCCTTAAAGCCTCCCACTCTGGCTTTCATCCTTGACCACTTGAAACAGGGGGAAAAAAGCTCTTGTCCAGGTTATCATTATCAGCTGTGTTCTGAATTCCATGGTCAGTCTCACATCCACATCATTTGACCACCTCCAGAATTCCAAGGGTCTATAAACAACTGTGTTTTCAACATCTGTACTTGAATATTTAATATAGGTATCCCAAACAGACGGTTTTTTTTAAAAAAATTAATATGTTTATATTGAAGTACTGTTGATTTAAATATTATATTGGTTTCAGGTATACATCATAGTGATTCAATATTTTTATAAATTTTAAAGGCAACTGTCTGCCCTTCCCCTCAAAACATGGTCTTCGGTTTTTTTAAAAAAAAATTAATATGTTTATATTGAAGTACTGTTGATTTAAATATTCTATTGGTTTCAGGTATACATCATAGTGATTCAATATTTTTATAAATTTTAAAGGCAACTGTCTGCCCTTCCCCTCAAAACATGGTCTTCCTTGCAGCCTTCACCCTCTAAACACAAGGAGGCTCCATCCTCCAACGTGCTGAGGCCAAGGAGCACGAAGCTATTTTTGATTCCTCTGGGTGTCTCAGCCCATCAGCAAGCGTGTAGGATCTAAAGAATTCTCCTGTCTACCATCACAAAAACCCTAATCCAAATTGTCTTCACTCATCTGCTTATTGGAATAAATCCCATCCTGGATTTTTATCCTCCCCAGGCCAACTCAGGAGCCACGTAAACTTTTCTAAAGTAAACTTTATATTGAATATCACATCTTGTGACTCAATGGATTTTGCAAAGTGAACACCCTCGACTTACCATAACCCAGATGAAGCCATGAAATGTGGGATCCAGCACCACTTCCACATGAGTAATGGTAAGCTAACTTGCCTCGACTGGTAAGGTTTTTCAGGTTTAAATCCTATACAAAGGGAATCATAAATGTCCACTCTGGTGTGTGGCTTCCTCAGAGCAAAATTGTTCATGAGATCTATCCATGCAGTTCTATTGTAACAGGCACTAATGTTTTCTCATTAATGAATACATTCCATTGTATGGATACCCCAACGCTTACTTGAACCATTGATTTATTTCCAGTTTGGGGCTACTCTGAATTATTTTGTCATGGGAACATGTATGAATATCTTCTGCCTGACAAATATATGGTTCTCTTTGTGGTACCTTCGAGAAGTGGAAACCTGGCCCAGAAAGTGGGAACAATTTCAGGTTTAGTAGAAACTATTAAACTTTTCCAAAGTGGTTGTGATAACTGATCTCTCACCAGCAGCTGCTTCTCACCCTCATGAACAGCTGGTATTTTCAGTGTTTAAATTTAAACTACTTTGGTGGGGTTTAATTTCCCTTACTCCAGCAATTAAAGAAGTCAGCATTTTAAGGCATTTATTGGCCATATGGAAATCTTCTTTTGCCTATACTGGTATTAGGTGATCTGTTGTTTACAGGCATTTGTAGGAGTTCTTTATGTATTCTGTTTCTGTGTCTTTTGTCAGATATGAGTATTACTAATATCACATCCTGCTCTCTAGATAGAAGTTTCACTCACTAAATGGACTGGTAAAAAGCATCACTTTTGAATGATAAAAAGCATCAGTTTAGTATAATTTATTGGTATTTTCCTTTATGTTAATCTTTTTTTAATCCTATTTAAGAAATACTTATTGAAGTATCTGGAAGAGATTTTTATATATAATTTCACTTGTCAAAATTCTTTAAAATGAATATCAAATTGATATCATTTATATCCAATAGCTTGCCTGTGCTGCACTGCAGAGGCGTGATTATCATCAATCAAATGACAGAATATTTGGGGGCTTTCTATTCTGTTCCATCCATTTATTTACCCCTGTGCCAATGCTACATGGTCTTAATAATTCTACCTACATAATAAGTCATAAATCTTTCAACTTGGTTCACCTTGTTCAAGGTTATCTTGGTTATTCTTGACCCTTGAATTCCAGTAAGAATTTTAGGATGAGTACGCCAATGTCGACAAATACATAAATAAAGAAATAGAAACATACAAACAAACAAACTCACTTCTAGGATTTACACTGGAATTGCATCAGATGTTTAGACCAACATGTGGAGAACTGTCTTTACATATTAAGTGTTCCAATTCAAGAACTGCTGTGTCTCCCTCCATTTTTTTAGGTTTGCTTTAATTCATCTCAACTGCATTTTATAGTTTTCTGTTTATAGGAGTCCACATCTTTGTTAGATGTAAGCATAGTTATTTGATGCTTTATAATATCTTATAAGTAGTGTCAGTTTAACATTCCATTTTCTATTTGTTTGCTGTTAGTATAAAGAAATAAAGTTTCATGCTGACTTTATATTGGCATTTGTGCTAAAGTTATGCATTCAATTCCTATAGATTCACATTCTTTCAGATTTTCTAAAAATCACATTTTATTCCTTACTTTCAAATCGCATGCCTTTCATTCCCATTCCATACTTTATTTCTCTCTCCATGACCTCCTACGCAATTCTGAATAGAAGTGGTGAGAGAAGGCATCCTTGTTTCATTCTGTATGATAGAAGAAACATTTTCAGTAATTTACCATTAAGTATGATGTATAATATATTTTTTCTTGTGTTGTTCAAGGATCCTTACAAGACTGAGGCAGTGCTCTTTTCCTCATGGTTTGTTAATGTTTTATAATTGCTAGCTTTGAATTTCACTGTATGCCTTTTCTGCATGCACTGAAATGATCTTATGATTTTGCTTTTTTATTTACATAATGAGAAAAATCACAATTGACTATCAAGTGTTTTAAAAAAACTAAAAGAAATGCTTCCAGAAATAAACTCACAGGATTTTGGTTCGATTTCCTCTTTATACCTTTCTAAGTTCAATTTGCTAGGTTTTATTAGAATCTATTTTCATGTGAGCAATGGGCTCGTAATTTTCCACTTTTCCTTTCTTGTCATGTCCTTAACATATTGTGCCGTTTGGAGTTGTTTTGTTTCATAATAGGTGTGGAAATATCCCTGTTTTTCTTTAGTTTTTATAAAAGAGCATGAGAAAGACTGCTGTTATTTCTTTTGTAAATGTTTGGAAAAACTCATTGGTGAAATCATCTGGTTTCTGATATAGAATTATTTAGATTTTTCTATTTATTCTTGAGTCAGTAATTATATTTTATGCTTTTTCTTTGAACTTGTCTACTTTATCTTAAAGTTTTAAGTTATGTGGCATAATATCTTCTCATGATTTTTCAATGTCTGCAAAAATTATGGTCCAAGTTTTATAATTCACTCTTAATTGTGCATATTAATTTCTGCTTTATCTCTGTCAGTCTTGCTAGAGTTTATCAATTTTTATTAAGGTTATCACACAGTTAATTCTTACCTCACTGATTTGAATATTGAACATTATTTTCTGATTTTAATCTGCTCTTTGCTTGATTATTTCCTTCCTTCTACTTTCTTTGGGTTCAATTTGCTGTTCTTTTTGAAAAGTCTTGAAATGAGTACTTAGATAAATACTTAGATAAGTAGTAGCCTTTCTTATGTTGTAGTATTTGCTTTTAGAGGCTTAAATTTCCTTTGACAATAGTTCTTGGTTTCTCCGCAAAGGTTTTATAATTTTATCTTCGTTAGTATTCTTTTAAAATCTTTATAATACTCATCTGGTTCTTCTTTTCCTGTAAAATTATTTTTAAACATTTTGGAGTTATATTATTATGTTCATAATGATTTAGTTTTCTTATATCTTCCAGGAGAATTATCACCTTAATCATTATGAAATGTCACCCTATTTTTTCAAATAATTCTTTTTATAGTGAACATTGTCTGATAAGAGAATGGTGAGAATATTTAAATCATTGTTTGCATTTGATTTTCTTTTATATCCTATCATTTTCCAAAATTTATTCTCAGTATCTTAAGGTGTATCTCTTGTAAACAGCATTTAGACATTAGACAATGTCTAATTGCATTTAGACAATATTTGTCCTTTAAATCAACTAAATGTTCCATTTTCATCACTGGTATATTAGGGTTTATATACTGTTTTAACATTTATTTTCAACTTCAACTATTTTTTCTCTTCTTTCTTACTAATCAAGCATTTTTATATGTTACAATTAACTTTCAGCTACAACTTATTTTATGATTTTTAGTTGTATCACATGTAGACATTACATATACATCTTTGATTTGTAAAATTGAACACAAATCAGCATTTCTATTTCATCCTCCAACACGGACACTGTAATCTAACCTATGTCTCTACCACCTTTTATGGTATGGTTGTCATAAAACACTAAAGCAGGGGAAAAAAAATCAAAACAATTCCCATGACTCTGGAAATCAACCAAAAGAAGACCCAAATCAAGAGACACTTATTTTTGAAAAACTAAGCAAGATCTTGGGGTAAGAATGGGGGAAGTTAGTTATAACTTCTCTCCCATGCCTAGTTCTGACAAGGACAAACATAAATAAACCTGCCAACCTTAAAATTTGTTGCTTTATGTAATAAACTATATTTGGGTTGAGAATAAAACCCCACAGACTTCCAAGCTAAAATCTGTGGACTCAGGCAGGAGTAAACAGGTAAACCTTCAGGAGGTTGTGGTCTCCATGTTGGAGTTAGTACAAGTCCAGCCAGAAATTAAAGAGAAGATTCTTGACATAAGAGGAGAGTAGGAGGGCAGAGATAGGCTCTCCAAACATCGCTCACTCACTGGGCAATTGTATGCATGTCCTGGGGAGACTTGATAGAGCCCAGAACAGGTGAAGCCAGGGGAGGTGGAGGCCTTGAATGTGTCCCCATCCAAGAAACAGACTGACTGGGACAAGACTCACAGATGAGAAGTGTTTAACTCAATCTCTGCCCAAATATTTGGCTGAGTTCTACAGACACTTGGATAACCCTTGTGGGTATTTAAAAATAAATTTAAGAATATAAGGGTGAATAGAAATGATAGTGGCTGCACAAATACAGAGAAAAATCCAGAATTTAAGTCCAGACAGGTTAAAAAAAGGAAACAAACAAAGCCCTCAAACAATAAAATAGAATCCAGAGGTACTATTGTATATTACCTTAAAATGCACAGTTTTAAACAAAAATTCTGAAGCATGCAAAAAAACCAAAAAAGTGTGGTATTACAAGAAAAAAATCAGTCAATAGAATCTGATGCTGTGTGGGTCTAGATATTGAACTTAGGAGAAAAGCTATTCAAAGCTAGCATTATAAATATGTTAAAAGAATTAATAGTATCATATTAAAATAACTAAACAAAGATATCACAATGACACAATAAATATGGATTCTGAATACAGAAATCCAAACTATTCAAAAGAACTAAGTGGAAACCTAGAATTGAGAAAAAATAATTGACGTGAAAAAAATCACGACATGGGTTCAAAGCACAGTGGAGTTGACAGAACAGATCAGTAAATTTGATTACAGATAAATAGAGAACAGACAATCGGAGGAACTGAGAGTAAAATGATTTCAGAAAAAAGAACCTCAGAGACTTGGATAATGGGAATCCTAGAAGAAGAGTAGACATAAAATGGGGCAGAAACATATTTGAAGAAATAAAGACTGAAAACCTCAATAATTTGATTTAAAAAACAATCAATAGATCAAGAAGATCAGTGAACCCCAAGTAAGATTAGCAGAAAGAAGTCACATTTAGACACATCACAGTCAAACTCCAGAAGGCCAAAGACAAAGGGAAAATATTGAGAGTGGAAAGAGAAAAATGATTATGTGCTAAGATGGAACAATAATAAAATAAACAGCAGACTCTTCATCAGAGACAAAAAAACACTAGAAGTCCTGGTAAGGAAGAATTCTATATCCAGTGAAATTATTCTTCAAAAATGATGAAGAAACAAAAATTTCCCAAGTAAAAAAATAAGGTTATCTTTCCTAAAATAATTACTAAGGTAAATTCTTTGTACTGAAAGGAAATGAAAGTAAATGATAAATCAATTCCACAGGAAGGAAGAAAGAACACCAGAAATATTAAACATGTGCATAAAAATATTTTTTTCTCTTTTTTCTATTAATATCTTTAAAAGCCTCTGATTATTTAAAGCAGTAATTTTAACACTGTATTCTGGATATATGAAGGAGATAAAGTGGTAAGCCATGAAGCATCTATATAACATACATGGAGAAACAGAAGAACCAAAAAGACATAAAGACATATAGCATAATAGCAAAATTGCAGGTATAATTCCATTGAGATCAATAGCTACATTAAGTGTGAATGAGCTAAATATTCCAATCAAAATGCAGAGGCTGTGGGACTGGATAAAAAAATCAAGACTTATAACACGCTGCCTACAAGAGACAACATTTATATTCAAAGACACAAATAGGCTGAAAATGAGGTAATAGAAAAGAAATGCTTCACAAACTGTAAACATGGGGATTATTTCTCTCCTTTTTTGTTTTTGCTTGTTTTACTTGAATTTACCCAGCTTCTTGAGTTGTTTTCTGTAGTGCTGCCGTCACAAGTTACTCTGTCATTCCAAAAGAAGATATTCCTCAGAAACATATTTTTTTTAATTATTAGTCAAATCATATCACTCAGTCCTGCTCAAAACTTGCTGATGACTTCCTATCTCACCCCATGTAAAAGACAACATGCTTACCACAGTTTGGGCTATCCACAGGGTTCCATCTGTAAAGCTCCCATGTTACACTTCTGATCTCATGTCCTACTAACAGCTGACTTGCTCAGTCTGATCAGCAACATTGGCTTCCTTGCTGTTCCACAAACTCTTCCCTTAGGGATTTCACATCAGCTGTGGACACTGCCTAGAATGGTCTCCACCCACATCCATATCCACATCCTCCCTATCCTTCTTCATGTGTTCACTTATGTATAATTGCCCTAGTGAAGCCTTCCACGTTAAAATTACACCTACTTTCCATTCCTTAAAATTACACCTACTTTCCATTGTGCTTTCTGTCCTCTTGACTTTCTTTTTAATATTCTACCAGAGCATTTATTACAATCTAGCTTAGTATATATTTTACTATTTTGTATCTTATCTAACCTGAATCACTCCATCCTGAATGAAGAGTCCAGGAAAGCAAGAGTTTTTATTTAGGTCATTTCAGGATCATTTGTATGGAGCAGTGCAGGATACATTATAAGTTTTTAATCAATATGATGAATAAATGGATTCTGAACCATTAAGGCAGGCTTTTAAAATAGTAGGTGCTTTTTTTTTCAAACATTAAGCACACAGGATATACTGCATTCTAGCAGAAACTTCCTAATAATTTTCTTATTAAGGCTACTAAACATTCTAATTGAAGGCTTGCCAAATTTACTTCGAAGATGGGCTAAACTGCAGCATGACCAACACTAAATAAAATAATTTAAATAGCAATAAACCTGGATGGCTCCATTTTATAATTTGTCTCTTATCATATATATATTATATACATATAAAATACATCTATTTATGTATTACATATGTGTGTATATATGTATATATGTTAGAGTAGTTTTAGGCTCATAGCAAAGTTGAGTGGGAAGTACAGAGAGTTCCCATATATTCTCTACCCCCCATACAGGCATGGCTTCTTCCACTACAAACATCCCACACTAAAGTGGTACATTTTACTTACAACTGATGAATCTACCTTGACACATCATTATCAACCAAAGTCCACAGGTGACATTAGGGTTCAGTCTTGGTGCTGTACATTCTGTGGGTTTGGACAAATGTATAATGACATGTATCTACCATTATAGTATCATACAGAGCATTTTCACTATCCTAAAAATTCCCTGGGCTCTGCCTATTCATCCACCCACTGCTGTACCACCTATAACCCCTGGCATACACCGATATTTTTACTGTCTCCATAGTTTTGCCTTTTCCAGAATGTCATATGGTTAGAATCATATAGTATGAGCCTTTTCAGATTGTTATTTTTCACTTACCAATATGCATTTAAGATTGGTCCATTTCTTTTCATGACTTGATAGCTCATTTGTTCTTAGCACTGAATAATATTCCATTGTCTGGATGTACCACTTTCATAATGTTTTTAAACATTCATTATTTCTCAGCACTTTTTCAGCTGTTTAAAACTTTCCAATTTTTTTTCTTTCAACTCAGAATCACTGGTAATGATAGGAATGGTATAAAGAGGTAGTAGGTTCTTCCAATACTTAGATGGCCTTGCACTCCGAGGTTATATTACACCAAACAAAGTTAGATGTCTAAGGCAGCTGTAACACCTAATATCAAATCAACCATTTTCTAAACACTTCCTTTTTTCCTCAAGACATCGCCCATGCATTAAAACATCCTATGAGGTCACTGCATTAGAGACAGTTTGTCACTAAGGAGGTGATGGATCAGTTGGGTCCTTGTTTTCTGTTTTCTGAAGGGTGTTGGAATATTCGCTCTTCGGTAAACCAGAGTAGTAACCCCAGGGAGATGCTACATTTCCTTCATCAATTCTAACCCATCTTTGACTTTCTCTGCTATTACTTTGAGATCTCTGTGCACTGGGTAAGTTCTTATAAATGAAATCAACTTCTCTCTATCAAATTAAACTCATTTTATTTCATAAAAAGTAAGCTAGACATTTATCACATATGCATGTAAACTATATAAGTCAGCATATGTTATACACATGAAAATATCGATTATAAAATCATCTAAGTTTCTCTTTCCTTTTCCTTTTTCCCTTTCTTCCTCTGAAAGCAGCAAATATATTTTAGGCCTAATTTCACTCAGAGGCTCCTTCACATCTGTAATTCCTTTGAAAATCTGTTGAAATAGGAATTACTGACAAATTAAATACCCTTATCCTTTCATGGCCTCGTTTATGGCACATTTACCACAAGTATCATATGCCAAATAGGCCGAATGAAAGAAATTTAAAGATGATGGAGTGTTAGCCAACATCTAAATCATCTCGTTTGCCAAATAACATGAAAACTCAGTAACACAGGTGAATACATTTTGTTGTTGCTTTAAAAAAAGATTATAGATATCTAAAAACTTGGTCTCATTTTTTAAAAATGTACTCATAATGCAGGCTTACTGTTTTCCTAATAGAATGTAGTAAAAGACTATGTAGATATAGAGTTAGCAAAATAATAATAATAAATATTATTATTCATGACCTTGTTTATTAAATACTTTATATACAGAAAGAATTTACTTTTCTTCATCAAATGCAAGTAATTTTTAGAAAACAAAGTGGATTTAAGAGAAAACATTTCTAAAAACCTGTTGCAATGACATTCTTTATAATCCTTTGTTTCTCCTGATAGCACTTGGCTGTGACATGAAAGTTAAGCTAACTTTGTAACTGTCCGAGGCCTGGGTTGCACTACTTGTCCTCTCAGGTGTTTGTGGCTCCCAGTTTGGACTCAGATTGATCTCCAGTGGCCTCTGCCTGCTGCGGCTTGAAGCAGGGTTTCAGTTCTCGGCCAGCGACTGAGGTCGGGTCGCGGCGGTGAGAGCACCAAATCCTAGCCCCTAGACCCGTGGTCACTGACAAGGTCCTGGCCCTGCGGCTTTGCAGAAAGAGAATTCCCACAAAGATGGAAAGTAGTGAAACAAGTATTTATTAGGAGCAAAAAGAAGTACAGTACGTGTGGATAGACTCTCAGAGAGAGAGTCACGCCCTTGTGGCAGTTTGAATCACTTTTATGGGGTATTTCCTCCGGGTTTCCTCTGGCCAATCATTTTGATTTCCCTGCTTCAGAGTCGATATTTGGTGTATTTCAGGATTTTCCCATGTGTGCACGCGCATCTCTTAGCCAAGATGGATTCTACTGAAGAGGCCTATGGGTAGTGAGCATTAGTTGGCATCACTTAGCATCACTCCCCTTTTGACCTCCAAGGAGCCTTTCTGCACATGTGTATAGTTGGGGAGGTGTCCTGACTTCAAGAGTGAGGAATTTGTGGTCTCTTACCTTCTATCTGGGCAGGGCCCAGCCTCCTGTCTCATTTGTCCTATTATTCTTGTCTCGGAGAATCGGTCCATAGGGAATGAACTCAACCTGTTTGCCCAGGGGGCCCATCAATATCCTGCCTCAAGATCAGTCATTTTCTGTTCTTTTTTTTGGTTCTGATTTCCATTTCAAGTCTGAACCACAGGAGAAATGTGTCACAGGGGCATTACATTTTTCCATGGACTTGGAATAGCAAGGCTGACCTATTTCACTGGGACATCTTAGGAAAAAAACCTTGCAAAGAAGGTGAAGGTATAAACTATGAACAGTGTCTTGTGAGGTTTGCCAAGGTAATCTAGCCCCTGGCAGAAACATAAAAGTCACAGGACACCAATCACAGCCACTCATTCATAGTAACAAGCCAGTAGGGGTCTTGCACTCTTTCTTAAAGTAACAAATGTGGAGTGCCATCTGATTTTACATACAAATTCTAGCAATACTTCAACTTTGACACTATTTGTTCTACTTATAATTTATACTAGTTCTACATCCAGAAGTATAAAAACAAAAAGGGATAAAAGAACACTCAGAAAAAGTTGATGGCAGAATTCTTTTTCCCTGTTATTTTTAAAAAAATAACTCTTAAACCAAGAATTTCTAAAGTCTCAAATTTAAAATGGCTCCAGTTTTTTTAAAGTAGTAGTTAGTAATCTATTCTGGCAAAGTAAAACATTTGTTAAAACCACCAGCATCATGTAATTTTAGAGCTGGAATGACATTAGAGGTTATTTATTTGTACATCTTAATTTTAATTCTAAAGAAACCAAGAGCTAGAAAATGGGATGACCTAAGATCACAAGGTTGATTTATTCCAGGGGTGAGAATGACCCTTTGCTACTCTTCAGGAGGTCACAAGTTCCTCAAATGGGAAGGTAAGAGACTTTAACTTTTAAAAAGTTAAAAACAAAATATTATCGAGTAGAATCAATTCATCTAATACAAGGAAAAGGAGTAGGAAACTCTTCCTATTAGCCATCAGAAGAGAGGAATCCAGGGTCTGTTTAGTACTTATTTAATTTTACCTCTGGCAGTAGACAGAAAAAAACAGAGAACTGTAGCCATCCAAGATTGAAATACTGTCTGTAAGGGTGGGTTATAAAACATTCTAAGTTGTACAGAGCTTTATGTCTCTTAAAGCTTTAATGCTGTTATGATTTACCTTAGCCTCCGAGGACCTCTGCGAAGTGGGCAGGCAGTAACTCGTTCCCCCTGGTTTGCCTGAGAGGAAAGCCACTCGCCCAGATTCACAGAGCGATTTCTCACAGAAGAGGTTCACGGATCCCAGCTCTAGCCCAGGGCCCCACCACCACACCCAACTAACAAACAACACCAGGATGGGCAGGAGGTAAGAGAATGAATGTCCTGTAGCTAAAATCAGAGCATAACATGTGCTGATCAGCGGCAAATGGCACAGGATATTTGAGATGAAGTATATTGGTCTCTATATACATACGTAAAAGAAAAGAAATTGGCACACTTAACCTATACACACTACTATACATAAAATAGATAAACCACAAGGACCTACAGTAAAGCACAGCAAACTCTACTCAATATTCTGTAATAACCTAAATGGGAAAAGAATCTGAAAAACAATAGATATATGTATATGTATAACTGAATCACTTTGCCGTATACCTGAAACTAACACAACATTGTACATCAGCTATACTCCAATATAAAATAAAAATTAAGAAAAAATAAAAACGAGATTGAGGGTGGGTGAGATTCCTTGAGCATTCCTCCTCCTTATAGCACGTGTGCCCACGGCCTCAGTGATGCTGGCGCACGTGCGCGTGCGCTGTGTGCCTACGTGGATATAAAACAAGGGAGCTTTGACGCATTTCTCCCTGAGCTCACCATGCGTCTGTTCTGAGAAAGCCACCTTCCAGCACCCACAGTAATTCTGTCCTGATTCCTCTCTCTTCCGCTTTGCCACTCCCAGGATGTGTGTCCCATTTTTTATCAGAGACAGCAGACCTGGAAGGGCAGTAATGCAAGAGAAGCACACTGGCCTCTGGTTTTGTGTCACATCACAGGGTCGTCACATGCATGTCTCTGCAGGGCAATCGAAGGTGTGGAAGAAGGGCATTATTCTGTCCCCCTTCCTTCTACCACCCTGCCTCCCAGGCCAAATTCAACAATGTAAACTAACTAATCCACTAAACTTCCGGGATAACAGTTGGGTCACAGGTCATTGCTTGTTTTCTCTTTTTCTTGTTCCCTCTCTCCCTCATTCCCTCCCTCCCTCCATTTTTCTCTCTCTCTTCTTTTTTTTTCTTTTTTTCCTCCCTCCCTTCATTTATTCCATCCTCCTGTAGGGGAGGAAAACATTTTTCTCAACACTCTTAGGGTCCCTGTCTGGGTCTGAAAGTTAAACTGAAAAAGACAGATCAACAGGAGAAAAGCATTCAGATTTTATTAAATTTTATGTGTACCTGGGAGCCTTCACAAGAGAACAAAGACCTAGGTGACCAGAGTTGGGAGCTTTTCTGCATTTTAGATGAGGAAACTAAATCTGTGAAGGATTGACAAGACACAGAGTTTTGGGCTGGAGGAATCAATGGTTGGGGAGGAACTGGGAAGATACGGTTTGTTTGTACAGATTCCTCCACCCTGAATTCTCTGTCTCTGGTGATAAGATTGTCTTCTCTCCTTCTGGTACAGGGAGGGCATCTTTCACAGCAAAGTTCTATGACCTATTTTGGGGGGCGGCGGTCATAGTGACAATACGGCTTCTGCCATTTTCTCAAACTCTTAGTTTAAGACGTTCAAGGTGCCAAGGTGCCATTGGGGGGGTAACATGTCCTGAACCCCATCCCTTCCTTCCTTGCTTCCTTTTTCCTTCCTTCCTTCTTTTGTAATAATTAAGCAACAATTATTTCTCTTAATTTATAATCCAGATAAGCTGATCTTTGATTCTTAAACAGGCAGTCACTTGTAATTAGAAACGTCCTGAAGTTTTCTCAAAAATGTACATCCATTACTACATTTACTACTCCTAGAAACCCTCTGAGCTCCATGTAGGGCATATGGTATATCCATTAAATAGGTTGTAAAATCAAGCTCCAGGAAGTTTATTTGCCAATAGTCACACATTCTTAGTAATGAGGGCTAGCAGAGGACACCACCCCAAAATACGCCTCTCTGGCAAAAGGATTTTTTTGAATTGATATTTTAAGAAACTGCAGATCCAGGAGAAGCTCTGAAAACAGAGTAGAAGTTACCCTTTTGAAAGGGACACTGACATTTATAAATGTAATTTTTAAAGGGAATCTCCACTTGAAAATGTGTCTCCCTCCCTGTCCCAGGAAGAGAAGGATGGGTAACTCACAAGAGGATCTGGCCCTTGGCAAAGGCAGGGATTTAAATCTGCATAGCAAACCCGACTCTGGTTTACTGTGATTTTCCTGGTCATCTCCCATAACAGGCCTGCCATTCCTATACTTTTCTTTCTTTTGTCTTTAGCTGACGATAGTATTCAAGGTGGTGGCTTGGGCCATCTCAGGGAGTTGCTCAGCTTTTCCGGGTATTTACCAGATATACAGGAAGTGTACATGTTATTAAACTTCTGTTTACTTTTCTCCTGTTAATACATATTTTATAAAGGGAGTCCCAGGCAAGAACTCAGAAGGGTAGAGGGGTTATTATTTTTCCTCCCTAACTGCAAACTACCTGTTCCACTGCACTTGGACACTGTGACAGCTGTAGTGCCTTTGAACACGTCTACATACACAGAGAGGTTTACACACACACACACACACGCACACGCACTGCTGCTTTAAATGGTGTCCTTAAAGGTTTGAGATCAAGTGTACTGCTTTACCAAAATATTTTCTTTCCTCTCTGTGCTCTTTAACTTCACACTTTCCACAGACACAGGAGATTATCTGAAAAGTTCCTGAATGTAGTAATCCTCTCATGGTATTTACTGGTCATTCAAATTCTCTTCTTTTTCAAGAACTCTATTTCAAGGGAAATTAAAGCTATTTTAAGGGAAATTTCCATTTGCCATGTGTAACAAATAGCCTCTTCCATTCCTGCAGTATTGGTTAGCGGCCCGTTTTTCAAACGGTTAATGAAAGGTTGGTTATTTACTGAATGTAGCTGATTTGAGAGCTGTCAGCAAAAATCGTGGTATTTTAAAAATTAATTTCCTTCCAGAACTACCTCTCTTGAGGACATGGTTAATCTTCTCATTTTCTTGCTTTAATTAAAGATATAGAGACCAGAGAAGTGACTTGCCTATGGTCTCATCTGAAAGCAATATAGCCCTGAAAGCAGCCTGATTAGGAGCCTACGTGTAATATTTAGGTGTGAAAATCACAAGGTTTTCTATTTTATTTCAATTTACAAATTACTTTTTCTCGGGTACCTTGCTCAGTCTGGAAAGAACACCTAACAAGGGGCCAGTGACATGGCATCGCCCCTTCCCACAGTCCGCAGATCCAAAGGAGACTCCATGTCGTTTTGCTCCTGTGTCCTTCAATTCAAAGGGGAAAGCTCGGAAAGAATATTTTGTCCTCAACATTTCACGTAATTTTTGGACATACTCCTCTTCAATTTTGCTGAACACACTTTAGCAGTAGAGAAACTCTCTCAAAACTTTATGGTAGAAGTGTCTCTTCTATTTTTTACTCTGGTGGACTGGATTAGAATAGCCCTAAGGAAATCCAAAGATTCCTTTGCTTTTTCCTTCTCAGTAGCCCCAAACAGACTCCCTTCACACCTTCTCATCACAATCCATATAAAAATAATCATCTTAACCGCTATGAACCTGAATCCCCACTATGTTTTAGGCTGTGTATATGTATCTTCTCCCCATTCCGTAAGGGTTGGGGAATATGATCCCCATCTCACAGATGGGGTAACTGAGTCAGACAGTTTCAGTTACTTGTCTAAAATCCTTAACAAAAGAAGAGGCAGAACCTCATAATCTCACTATGCTACACGTTCTTTGTCCTCTCTCTTTCTTCCTCTCTCTCTCTCTTTTTTTTTTTTTGGTTTTACCTATAAAAGATTTCATCACACAAATCTATGACTTCTAAAACTAAGGTAGCTGAGAGCAGCATTTGCCTCTTTTTTTATACCTCAGAAGCATATTTCCATGCCATATTATAGAGTTTTCATCATAAAGCATTTTCTCTTTAATATTTCAAGTGATTTCTCAGCCCCATAAGGCAATTTGTGCAAGGATTACTATTTCCAGTTTATAGATGAAAAAAATTAAAATTATTTTTTACCAATTCACATTTTTAGCAAGAAAAGGAGCCAGCTCTCAACGTGCAGTGCTCTTTTTCCATTATCTAATATGAAAGTCTCAGTCTTATTTGGGTTCACCTCATTCTGATTTTTCCACATTGCCTCCTGTACTTATGGGTCAACCAGATGTCTCTACTTTGCAATCTTCATACTTCCTGGTGTCACATTTCAGGATATGGAGATACCAAGGGTAGAACAGGGGAACACTGCAGGAACTCTCAAGACTTGACTTCTGTGATGGAGTGCTATCCTCGTCCACACCCCACCTTTCTGACTATACTCTCTTTTTTTATGTTTCTTCACTCTTCTTCCTTCTTTCATACTGTGAATATGAACATTGCCATGAACATTGCTCAATATCCCTTTGTGTTTCTCCCCCATCTATATCTTCTCCATACATTATTGCATTCACGGCTCTGGCTTCAACCAACAATGTGAATCTTGATCCAGTTTTACCTACTCTCCCAATATCCCATCCCACATTGTCAGCTGTTACCTCCACTTAGATGACATCCTGAGTTGAAAGCCATACTTACTGCCACCTACCCCATGAACCTTGCATCTTATTTCATTATTTCTTAAAATGCTACAGTGATTCATCCAAATATTTAAAAAATTACAGATTTTCCTGTGGGTTCTCCTTTAGTAATCCACAGTTAAATCTTGGTCTAAAGTGGTTCTAACATGTGCATGGTGGAAAATGAACACATTGCTTATTTCGATAGGAACAGAATCGTTTGGTATCTCTTCCTTTTCATTCATGTATTAAGAGAAGAAGGTACAATTCTTTACCTCATTGCCCACTTTACAAATTGGGAGATTATTCCTTCCCTACTTCTGAGAAAACATAACTCAGTTCTTGCTTATTTATCCTAAGTTTAATAGATCATATAGAGCATGATCATATATAGTTTAATAGATCATATATAGCATTTATGCTTTGTATCTAGTATAATTATTACTAGTGCTCTTTCATTTTTCAAAACTGTATTAGCTGGGTCTTTAAATTATGTGCTTACCCTACCTGTAAGATCATTTGAAAAGGAGAAAGAAAGAGAGGGGAGTAAGAACCTGAGACAGGTTCCTGTGTGGGTTCCATGTGGCTTATGGGCCACATTAGCCTTGAAGCTATTTCTCAATCTGATTTGCACTCAGTCTGATTTGTCTAAGAAGCTTTGTACTTGGTGTTTCCTTAAACTGAAATGTTCTTTCTTCTTATATTTGCATGCATTTTGTTTCAGTCCTTGCTTAAAAATGAGCTTGTCAGAGCCTATGTGTGGCCATCCTCTATTGGGTAAGTGCCCATTTCCATCAATCTCTGTTCATGCTGCTTAGTGTTCTTAATAAAATTTATTCCTACTAGGCATATTATGTGTTCGTATTTTTCTTGTCTGTATACCTGCCATATCTCTGCATTAGAATTTAAACTTTATAAGAGAAGTGAAGTTTTTGCCTGTTATCCTAACTCCTGTAGCTTTGGTGCTTGTCACAGTGTCTGGCACTTTGTGTGTGCTCCATAAATATTTTTTGAACAAAGGAACTCATTAATCTTGCATAACACATGTCAGGTCCCTCTCGCAACTGCACACATTCTGCATTAACTACCTTCTGCTCAAAGTATTTTATCTGTTCTCCACTCATACAAGTCTAAAGAATCTCAACCTGGCATTTCAAATATTATGGGTAAGTGGAAGGGGAAGGTAATTAGAAGTACTTGCAAATACCATATTAGGTATTTTATACATAAGAAACTACTTTACATGTGGAGATGATCATGAGGGATTATACAACTTGAAAATATAATGAGTAGAGGAACCTGGGACCAAACCCAGAAAAACCTCATGCAAAAATGGTAACACCTGCAACAGAAAACAATGGAAATCTAACTGGTTTCATATCAAGAGAAGGTCTTGACTAACCAGGGACATTGGAGAGATGGACTGTGTTAACACCTTGCTGGATTTGAGGCATGTAATGAATATTATTTATAAAAAGGGAGGCAATTCCAACATAAAATTGGGAATTGCATTACAGCAGGAGCAGTGGCTAAATTAGGTCTGTTTCTCTTCCCTGGAGAAGAGTTGGGAATACAGAATAGCTGTTTACAAAGAATATGCGATGGATCAGCATACATTAGATGAACAGACATAGTTTGTGCAACACCAGATAACATAAATAACTCCAGTAGTTTTAAACAACAAAGAGATGTCTTCAATTAAAATAAGAAAAATCTGAGTCCTAGAGTTGCAAAAATGAGATGGAGATTTTTCATGCATCTACACATGTCAAAACACCCTTCACAGGAATACCAGATAGAATGCAAAATGGGATGAAACAATTTAACTGGATTACAAAGGTATGAAATAATCTAACTGAAAGAGGTGGGGAAAAAGATGGTGACCTAAGTTACCTTGGAAATGAGTAAAGTTTGTAAAACTAACGGCAAAAGGAACTGTGGAAAATCACTGTACTCCAGTTAATAAAGTCACGTCCAATAGAGTACAGTTCTGATACTACCATACAGTATATAGGAACTGAATAATTAAACAGGTACTCACATTCACCCTATTATATACACCCGTGTTTACATATAGAAATACCTATAGATATGTGTCTATACGTGGCTTATGCACACACCTATATTTCCTTGCTCTGTCAGCCGAGCATACCTAGGAACAGTGAGGCTGCCCAGTTCCAGTGAGCATACTTAGCAACCAGATCTCAGAATTTAATGCCATTCTCTAAGAAGGAGCCAAGGCTCCTTGGAGAAAGGGGTTACTGTAGGACTGAGGTAGAAACTATACAAGACAAGCCCAGAACATCTTGTGATACCAGAAACTAATACAAGTGCTGCAAAACACATCCATACAAACACACATGCACAGTGATCCAGGTATGTCAAAACAGGAGCCAACTCCCAGTCAAAGAGCTCCCAATGGCCAAAGCTGGAACAATCTGGGCAACAAAATAAAATTGGATTGTATTCAACCTATAAAACCAGTATCTGTGACTCCATAAATGACTGAAAAAATAAGTGTATGGGGAGAGTGGACAATTCTCCTTGATAGAAGAATTTCAAAAAGTTTACGTAGATACTCTGCCTTCAAGAGGATAGAGTACAACTCTCCACTCTTTTTTTTTTTTGCGGTACGCGGGCCTCCCTCTGTTGTGGCCTCTCCCGTTGCGGAGCACAGGCTCCGGACGCACAGGCTCAGCGGCCACGGCTCACGGGCCCAGCCGCTCCACGGCATGCGGGATCCCCCCAGACCGGGACGCGAACCCGGTTCCCCTGCATCGGCAGGCGGACGCGCAACCAGTGCGCCACCAGGGAAGCCCAACTCTCCACTCTTTAAGTCTGGGTTGTGCATACTGACTTCCTTCTAAAGAGCACAGGATGAAGAGCAGGGAGAGTCATTTACAGTGGAGATACCTGACAAACACACCTCACCCTGGTGATCGAGTTAGCACCAACAGGGATAAGTCATGTGGGTAGCAGGTATCCTTGATATGATGTGAGGAAACGGCATTTTACCTCTGTAGTCCTCCTCCCCCAAACCCATAATCCCTGTATAACTATGAGAAGAACAGAGAAATCGCAACAGAGTCATTCTACACAACACCTGACCAGCTGTCCTCAAAACGGTCAAGGTCATCAAAAACAAGGAAAGCCTGAGAAATTGTCACAGCCAAGAGGAACCTCAGGACACATGATGGCTAAACATAATGTGATATGCTGCAACAGGAAAAGGGCATTAGGTAAAAGCTAAGGAATTTTGAATATAGTATGAATTTTAACCTTTACAAATGTATCAGTATTGGTTCAGGAGTTGTGACAAATATGCCACCTAATGTAAGACGTTAATAGTAGGACAGCATACACCACACACCACGTGGGTTGTATCCAGGACACAGTGCACAACCAGGAGCTGTAAGAAGCAGGCTTTGTAGTATCAAGGGGATGAGGTTCACCACCCCCCGTCCCATCCCCGGCTCCCACAGGAAGGTGTCATCATCTTGTTTCAGTAATTCCACGGCCAGCAGGGAACTAAAACCCACTACTCAGAGATAAGCAGGAACTGCATGCATGTGGTTCATTTAATGAGGAAGATTGTTTGGCTAGGGGACTTTATTTTCAGAAAGAGAGTGAGGAGGGAAATTTGTAGTAAGGCCCTTCAAGGCCCTCTGGCTTCGAATGTCAAGGCAGCATGTAATATTAACTTTGACCTTACAGCACAGTGGAGTACCCGTGACCTCTCTGTAGTATCTCTACAATTATATAAATCTAAAATGCTCAAAAATTAAAATTTAATTTAAAAAAATCATGAGCTATAGTAACCAGGAGGAAATGTCTCGTTTGGATCAATGGTTGAATCAGAACTTCAAGTTCCCACTGGAACTTACGGATGCAACTAAGCTTATCACTGCTGTATGATTAATCTCATACTATTACCTTCCGGGACGCAGAATTCCATCATTGGTACAGGGCCCAGACTCTGGGTCAAAACAAATATATTTGAATACTGCTAGGCCAGTTATTGGCTGGGTGCCCTTGTCAGGTTCCTTATCTTCCTTGGGCCTCAAATACCTCATCCAGACAATGGGTATAATAATAGTATCAATGTGAATGGTTGAAACAAATATGAAATAAAATAATCCTCAGATAACTGTCTCTCTATATCTATCTACATATCTTTCTTCTATTCAGGTTGTCTCCCTATTTAAAAATACACATACTCTTTATAATAACTTTCAAATCTCTCAATCTAACCCAACATAATTTTCAACTATATCAGCATTTCTGTCCTTTGTTTGCTGGCACTTCATCCTAGGTTAACCCTGGTCAATGTTTTTATACTCTCCCATCCCCATTTATGGTCAATGTTTTTATACTCTCCCATGCCCATCCCCATTTATGGTCAATGATTTTATACTCTCCCATCCCCATATATGCGTTTACTAATATCATTCTCTTAATTTTGTCTGCAGTCAACACACAGATGAGAAGCTTCAATACCCAGTTCAGATGCCACCTCATTAATAACTCATTTCTGGTTATTTTCAGCTGGAACAGATCACTCCCTCATCCAAATTACTTTAGCACTCTGTTTTCAAAAGTCTTATACTCATCCCATTATGTTTTGCATTATAGTTGTACTTATGCTTTATTTCAAGTACTATATGACAGGCAATAGGGTGGAATCTCCCCATTTTTTACCTGCATTATTTTCATCACACTGGGAAAACTTTGGACTCTGACTCCACAATAGGTATTCCGTAAATCTGAGTTCACGAAAGCAGTTATACTTCAGAGCACTTTGGTTTCCTATGGTCACTATCTCTGCAAAAACCATTTGGGTATTTGTAAATTCTTGAGCTGACAGATACTTAAAATGCAATCACTGTCAATTTGGCTCTAAGCTTCAAGGCTGCAAGATCAAGACTCACCAGCAGCATATGCTTACCAATGATTAGCTGTCAAGTTCAAGCAAAAATTACAGCAGAGAGAGAGCAATCCAAGCCAGTTGGAAAATATAATTTTGGCTCTGTAGATTTTTGTTTACTATGTCTTCTTGGGTCATTGTCAATTGGTGCCAGCTATGAGGCAGCTCTTGCAGGAATCTACTAAGCGGAAAATCTATACATGTTAATATGCTTCTCCTGGTCCTGATGCAGTAGTCATTTAGTTACAACAACACTGATGCAAGAACCAAGTGCCGGTTATTTCACGTGCCTTTCCTCGGTGCTTTTGTTGAGTCACATCCCTTTGTAAATTGGGTCAGAGCGGATGACCAACGTCACTGAAAGTTTTCAGATTTTTTGTTTCAGTGGAAATGGCCTAACAATACTAGTTTCTGAAAAAACAGCCCCTCACATTTTGGAACATAAAATCCTTAAAAGCATTCCCACCATCAACCGAACTCATGGAATGTCTTCCCTGTATATAGGTATCTTAAGTTTATGATTACAGAAACATCATCACTAAGGGTGCAGCTAGAACTCTACCATCATAAATAAAGTAAATGGGTTAATATACACATTTTGATTAACTGTCATTAACAAACTGTCTGATTTGTGACACTGACCGAAACAAACAAACTTGCTAATAACAGAAACCATCTCAACAAAGAAATCCATAGTTTCTAACATATACCACGAAATACTCTAGAAAAATCTCTGAGACATACTAGCCAACACTTAGCTAATGTATGTGACACAACTTTTCAAATTAAATAAAATTACTTATATATATATATAATTTATATATAAAGAAAGCTATGTACATATAAAATATACATATTTGCTGAAAACACAATAAATTATATAATTTTAAGTATTCTTCTGGGAGGATCATATTTATTCTGAAAGCAATTAATGTGATTCAGTATATTTATAATAGAGATAAGATATTCATATAATATACTGCTCCATAAATAGTGTTCTTATTCTCATACTTGTAGGTCTTTATTAATTCATTTTTAACTTCACATTTAACTTTTCATTATGGTATTTCCTAAAATCGTCTTCAACCTCATATTCATATGCAGAGGCACATCTTACCTCCAGTTATAGACTTTCCACATATGTCAGGAATTTGGGGGATAATTCCATCAAACCTATACGTCTTAGCAAGGAGAAAATAGACCCTTAAAAATACACTGACCTGCCCAAGCGCAAACTGTGCTATTGATTCATGGTATGACGTTCTGGGCCCTTTACCAAGAAGATGGTAAAAATATAAAAAGAGTATCTCAACAACACACATAAGGATTAAAATAGTCTCATACTGAAGTCCATACTCTGTCCTGCATTATTTTTGAGGTAATTTCAGAATCTATTTTAATGGAATTTCAAACATTCGGGTCCTTTTGTTTCCGAGCCTGCAGAAGATTGGATGAAGCAAGTCAGAATTTTGGAACATGGGGTCTATACAAGGCGAAGACCGCAGAGAGCAATCTGAGATGAGATATGACACCATAGGAACCAAATTGTGTAAAAACACAAAGATGTTTTTAAAAATCCGCTATTCTGGACTCATGCAATGGAGAAACGAATCCTCCCAGACGTGTTAATAGCTGCTGAAGAGGCCGGCACATGGTGCTCAGAACACTAATGACGGGCTTAGGTTTCACGGATGCAGAGAAAAGGGGGCACTGTGCGTACGCGTTAGTAGGGTGAAATGCAGCGCACGATGACATCAGCAAGGGTCTGTCCACCATAGGTGACGTAAGATAAACTTCCTTATAAAGGGCAACTGTCAGTTATCCAGAAAATACACTTAGATGGACCTCCTCATTTCCTGACAATGCTAGTCAAATAAGATACTCATGTGTCACATGCACAGGGTTTGAAGGTTAAGAAAAAAATGAGTAACAACAAAAAAAGCAAAATCTGATATCACCGTGTGATTGTATGTGGAAATGTTGGCTACCTTTGCTCACAGAGTGTGTGTCTGTGCGTCTGTGTGTGTGTGTTTGTGTGTGTGTGTGAGTGAGAGAGAGAGAGAGAGAGAGAGAGAGAGAGAGAGAGGAGAATTGGGAATGTATACGAATTTTAACTGATGATTTATTTCACCCACTGGATGTATGGTCTAGTTTAGTCTTACAGAAAAAGATTACTTAACCTGACTCAAGTTTGCAAATGGGACAGGGACGGCTTAGCTGGACAGACACACACAGCACATATTCCATTATTTTATTAAATCACCGGCATCTACTTTCCTTATCTACCTTTTTACTTCCCTGGAGAACTTCACTGGATCTTGCCAGATGTTCCAGGAAGTAATCCCTTTATCTCTTTATAGTTCACATCAAATCTGTGAATAGACAGGGAAGATTAATGGCAGAAAAAATCAATATCTCCTTTGTCCACCATCCAAAACATGAGAAAACTGTATCCTAAGGAGAGAGAGGAGGAGGCGGAAACAACAGAAAAGTGGACAAATTCAGATCTGTTGTGAGATTAGTTGAAAAGCCCTAACAAAGAACAGTGTGGAAGCCGGGGTGGGTGGACGCTAGGGAAAGACAGGGAGGTGTCGAAGAAAATCAGGATTTTGGGGGACTCACAGAAGCTCATTTTAAAGAGCAAGAGGCAGCAAATTTATCTCAGAAACATAAACCCTTCCACCTATTTCTGAAATAGTCTTTGTATTTTATCTACTTATTTATTTTCATGCATATAATGATATATTATAAAATTTAAGGTAAGAGAAAATTTGCACTTTAAAATATCCTGGTAGAATTATATTGTAAAACTTAAGTATCCAAATTGCTAAAGTATATGGAAATACCTGAGTCATAAAGATAAATCATTATGAAGATTGAAGTTCTACATGTAAATGACATCATTGGTAATTTCATCAACTTGTATTTTAACTCTATTAAACTTTACTTTTACTGGGTAATTTAATGGGGTATAGATTTTTTTTTGTCCTTTCCTCGTTTAAGAAAAATTAAATTAAAAAAGAACATATAAAGCATTTAATACTACAGATATTCATTTATCTCTGCAGACTCCTTTATTGCTATTATAATAATATCCATCCTCCCCCAAATTCATATATGGATTTGGGTGTGTCCCCATCTGGCTGGGGTCAGAGGAAATTTTAAAAATATATGTAACTAGATTATATATTAATGTTCTGGTGTACTTTACCAGCAGTGTCTGAGGACAGACAAAAATCTGGAAACGGATCCCTAGGAACTCTTGACTTTGGGAGTTTGCAAACGCTAGAGGCAGGCCGACTCACAGAGGTAACTGGCATGAATGTGCTTGACAACACTCACCTTCACAAACGCCTCATTTCGGGCTTCCCTGGCGGCGCAGTGGTTGAGAGTCCGCCTGCCGATGCGGGGGACGCGGGTTCGTGCCCCGGTCCGGGAAGATCCCACGTGCCGCGGAGCGGCTGGGCACGTGAGCCGCCAAGTGCCCACATACTGTATTGTGAGTCTTTCATTAGAAAACTGAGTGATGCAGGATGGCTCTTCTCAATCTATCACAGAAAAAAAAAAGATTCTCTTCCTTTATAGAAGTAATTGATTTGGAGGATCTGTATGTAATGATGCTAATAGACATTGTTCACAATAAAACAAAACCCTAAAGAAAAAAAAAAAAAAAAAAAAAAAGCCTCATTTCTCTATTTGTCTAACTCACTTTTCTCTGTCTTAAGCTTTAATTTTTCAAGAGAGCTGGGAAGTTCAATCTTAGTCATCATTTGGGTGTTTTCATCATCCCTCAGATCCTAAGAGAAGCCCAGGGTGCAGGAGGTCCCAGGAGAAGCAGGAAGACGTTACCATCTTGGTGTTGTTCTGCTTTGCCCTTTAGGTCAAGATCAAGTCTTGGTGCCTGACTTTTCTTGGTGCCTCACTTTCTTCTCTGCTGTTTCAAGCACAGTATGGGATACCTCTCACAGCAGCCTTCCCAGGTGTAGGATTGTTCATAGCCGATCCGCACAAAGATCTTAAACACGTGGAGCTGGGTGAATGACCTTTGAGGACCTACGACCGCCAGTCCCATCAGAAGTCCTATCAAACCCAGACCCAGGACCCACTTCGTGGGGTGCAACCAGAGCAATCTAGAGGGTCCCATGCTTAAAGGACCCTGCGCTTAGAGGTTAATGCTGTATGGTGCCCGAAGTCCTACAAGTCTGGATATTTTTATCTTTGCGCTTGTGTTTTGTAAGGGAAATCTGATGGGACAACGGAGCATGCACTGGGGGCTTGGAGCCTCAGTTCCCAAGAGATCTCACCTCCTGCCACAACTCCTCTCCCTTTCCTGGACAAGTTCTCGGCTGCCTGTTCCCCAGCCCTCTGACATCTGACCCCCTCCCCACCTCCGTCTCCTCTATGAACAACTACCTCTGCCACCCTCCTGCAGCCCACGCTGGGACCTGGCAGCACGTGGGAGCTGGAGAGGAGGGATGGATGCCCACGGAGCATCCTGATGAGGTTCATGGAGGTGACTGTCCCCGCCCCCACTGGGGAGGGCACACCTGGGACACCCGGGTCCAGTGGCCTGCGTGTCCCAGCACAGAGGGGGCAAGCCCTTGCCAGTCAGGTCACCTTCTGCCGTAGCTTGGGGCAGTGATCTTCAAGGGAGGGCTCACTGCCCCTTCTCCTCCAGGTCTTAGCTTTCTTCTGACCTCCCATACTCCTCATCTGTTCTTATTTCATAAGCATCATTATTTGTACATTTAAATATTTAACGAATTTAATTCACTATACACTTTGATGAATTAATAAATGTGTCATTGGCTGACCGATGAGTTTAATTAATTAATAAAGAAAACCTAGCATGTTAGTGCCTGCTCTATGTTAGGTGGGGCTATAGGCAGTGGAAAATACCGGTCACTGAAGATGGTCCCCCCACACGAGGGTCTAGAGTCTAGCAGAGGAGACAACCAAGGGTCAGTCAAGTACAGCAACTTGATGTGAACTTCAACAAGGTTCAAGAGTGCTTCTTACCTCCTGAATCCACACAGGACAGAAAGAATTTGCCAGTTCAATAGAAAAGACTGTCCTGTCAAGGAAAACGGTAGGTACAGCGTGAAAACATGAAAACATAGCATGTCCCTTCAGAAGCAAAGGTTCTTCAGCCTCAAACCATGTCACCTGTTCAAATATGATTTAGTAATGGCGTCTGTTAGTCCTCAGTTCCTTGTGCCTTGCTATTAATATCTCCGTTCACTGGTATCCTTGTATATTTCATACATTCATTGCTACTGCCTGACCTTTGTTGTCTCTTCCATTGAAGGATGTTGGAAGCTATTTGGCAAGACATACTAAACAAGCTTTCAGTGGCAGCGATGGCAAAGTCTCCCTTCCAGAGATTTCTCCTGTGTCCGTCCAATGCATACCCCCTTCCTTGCTGCTGAGTCCAGGGCAGTTTTGATCTGCATCACCACTGATTATCTTTGTCTGTTCTCAGACTTCCTATGAATGGAATCCATCAGCATTCATTTGCTGTCAGTCTTGATCCTCTTGTTCAAAGTATTTTCCATGCTATCTATCGATGTCTTTCACAAAGCAGTTCTTTTTTATTGATTTACAGGGTTTAGTTTATAAAAATACCACAATTTATTTATCTATGGTTCTGTCAGTGGACACTTGGGTTATTTCTAGTTTGAGGCTATTATTTGAAAACAAAAAACAAAAAACACCTGCTAGCATCATTCTCATATATGTGTTTTGGGGACATGGACACATTACCCTCAGGTATACAGTTAGGAGTAAAATCACTAGGCTATGGGGTAGGTCACTAGCTCTCAAATGTTTGGTCTTGGGAAACTTTTACACTCTTGTAAATTGAGCCTTCCAAAGATCTTTTGTTTATGTATATTATACCTATTGGTATTTAACGCATTAAAAATTAAACAGATTCCGATTTCAATTCTTGGGATGTATCTCCAGAAGTGGTATTACTGGATCATTTTGTAGTTCTACTTTTAATTTTTTGAGGAGCCTCCATACTGTTTTCCTTAGTGGTTTTACCATTTTACACTCCTACCAACAGTGTGCAAGTGTTCCAATTTCTCTGCATCTCCATTAACTCTTGTTATTTATTTACTTTTGAAAGTAGCTCTCCTAATAACTGTGAAGTGATATTTCATTGTGGGTTTTTGTTTTGTTTTGTTTTGTTTTTTTATTTTTTTGCGGTACGCGGGCCTCTCACTGCTGTGGCCTCTCCCGTGGTGGACAAGAGGCTCCGGACGCGCAGGCTCAGGGCCATGGCTCACGGGCCCAGCCGCTCCGCAGCATGTTGGATCCTCCCGGACCGGGGCACGAACCCGCGTCCCCTGCATCGGCAGGCGGACTCTCAACCACTGCGCCACCAGGGAAGCCCTGATTGTGGTTTTGATTTGCAATTCCCTGGTGATTAGAGAAGCTGAGCATGCTTTCATACACCTGTTGGGCATTTGTATGTCTTCTTTGAAGACAGGTATATTCAAGTCCTTTGCCCTTCTTTTTTTTCTTTTTGGCCGTGCTGCAAGGCTTGTGGGATGTTAGTTCCCTGACTAGGGATCAAACCTGTGCCCTCCGCAGTGAGAGCTGAGTCCTAACCACTGGACTGCCAGGGAATTCCCTACTTTGCCCATTTTTTAATCAGGTTGTTTTTTGGTTTGGGTTTTGGTTTTGCTATTGAGTTATAGAGGTTCCTTACTTTTGGATATTGACCCATTAACAGATATAGAGTTTGAAAATATGTTCTCCCATTCTGTAGGTTGCCTTCTCCCTCTGTTGATGGCTTCCTTTGCTGTGCAAAAGCTTTTGCGTTTGATGTAGCCCTATTTATTTGTGTTTTGTTGCCTGTGCTTTTGGTATTGTACACTTAAAAACTTAAGAGGGTGAATCTCATGGCTGTTCTAAGCACAATAACAGAAATGTTTTCTGCATTAACATGTAATGGGTTTACTATTATTTTAAGATAAATACAAATACATATTCAAAAAAACAGAAAAATGTTAAATATTCATTTATTTTAAAATAATAATAAACCCATTAATGTCATACTGTATCAATACATGTTATATAGCTATATTTTATATAACATGTTATAAGGTACCTTTATACTGTTATAATATGGGTGGGGTTATACAAGAATAAAATGTACATATTTACGGAGCTCTATATTAAAAATGAGAATACAATGTTCTTTATATATGTTATATATATGTTATACTTCAGAAGAGAAATTGAAAATATAAATACAAATAAATAATTGGAAAAAATGGAAAGAAGAGTGCTTCATTCTCAGTTTCCTAATATGGATGAATTCAAGTTTGCTCAGAGTTAAAACAAATAATCATAATATAAGCAGGTTTGAAAGTATAAGAGTTGCTGAGAAACTCATTAAAGGAGAGTTGCAATATTCACTCCATGGTTTGCAAGAACCCATCTTCCATCATTCTCCAGATTTTATTGTGTTGGAAATAAAGAACATGGTAAACCCACAGCAATTGCCAAGGTGGTTTTACTGTTTTCAATCAGCCTTTTATTTTTTTCCTTTGTGCTGCAGACAGAGGTCAAAGCTTATAGCTTTAGAGGGCAGTGGTTTTTTTCTTTGTAATGCTCTTTTCACTGAGTTTGATGCTTGATTTACCTTGGTCAAAAAGGCTAAGGTTCTGGTGTATATCTATGAGGTTAAAAAATAATGGAAATACTCCCAATAATAAGTAAGATGAATGATAGTCTGGATATGAGCAAATTAATGGTTAGTTAGAATCTCAACACTTCTGTTTGCTTTGGCAATATAATTCCATCACTTGGTTGACTCTGTCAGTCTCCTCACCTGATTTTCAGAGTTTTGTCGTCATCTTCAAACTCAAAGTCCTGCATTCTGAAAAACACAGGAATCCGTAGAGACAGGAGCTGTTTCACAGAATTCTGTAGCTATCTAAATATTATTTTGTTTGATTCCTTGATAATATTTTTAGTTCCACAGTTGTTACTTGTGTTTCCTAAACATGAGTGTTAGTATAAAAAATGGGCTAAATTATGTTTACTAAGATCCATTATGATATATAATACTTGGAAAATCCTGTGCATTTTTAAATTCTAACTTCATTTTCATGAAAAAAATAATAACAATTCAGCTTTAAGTTGCACTTAAAAGTACATTAGGGCTTCCCTGGTGGCACAGTGGTTGAGAGTCCGCCTGCCGATTCAGGGGACGCGGGTTCGTGCCCCTGTCCGGGAAGATCCCACATGCCG
>NC_041233.1:113591717-113634572 GCF_002837175.3 Physeter macrocephalus
CAGAGCGGCTGGGCCCGTGAGCCATAGCCGCTGAGCCTGCGCATCTGGAGCCTGTGCTCCACAATGGAAGAGGCCGCAGCAGTGAGAGGCCCGCGTACAGCAAAAAAAAAAAATAAATGTACATTAATAAAAGGTGCCACAATTCAACGCTGTAAAATTATGCACAATATACTCTTACAGCAGACCCCGTGATAAAGACAGCCTAACTTATTCGAAATTCTCAATGAAGAAAATTGAAATCCATAAGAGAGAAGAAAAATATTAAAATCATAGCAATCTGAAGCTGAAAGGGGACTTCAAGAATTGGTAGAATATAGTTTACCTCTAAAGGCAATGTTTTTATGTGTAAATAAATATGAGTATAGAACCATTATCATGAAGTCCCCCTGTCTCTGGATAAATTTAGGGTAAGTCTCATAACATTTCTGGTAAAACAAAACTAAACAAAACAGTTCTCTGATTACCTGCATTGACAAAACAGTCTCTGTTTATAATAAAATAATAAATACATTTAGTCTGTGGTAACAATTAAAAATTTATAATAAAATAATGAATACCTCCAGTCTATGGTCATCAAAACTTCAAAGCAAATTTCCAACTTCTTTTATGAGCTCTGGGCTGCATCAGCTGGTCACGTGGGCGTTGAGTTGGCTTATCTTTTCTCTTCTCCACGATCCCCACCAGCTTGATAACTGTGATCTCTGCTCCTCAGAAGTCCCAGCAGGGTGTTGTAGTGAGCCAGCCATGCATTCTCCGGAGCTAGTGGCTGTACACATTTGACTTTTCCTAATGGGGTGTTTTCATCAGTTCTTTAGAGCCCACCTCCATTCTCCTAACTGGAAATGTAGCTCATGTGAAGCTACAGTTATGTTCTCCTCTAGATGGAAGCTTATAGTTCCACCTCTAGGAATCTGGTGGCCACTTCTGCTGCATCTCAAGGCTGCCCTCTTGGACAAGATTTCACATTTATTCTATTTGAAATACTTCTACACTCTTTACCCAAATAAACACTGAGTGTGTAATCTTGATGGATTAGCAACCCCTTCTCATTCCAGGCTCAGGGAACCTAACCAGACAAACATTCACCCAGCACCCTGTGACTATAAACCTACAGAGGTGACATCTAAGGGCTCTAAGTATCTGACTTGGCTTAAGGGAGAAACATTCATTATCCATCCCTTTCTACTGGGATGAGGAGGAGAAGCAGACAGCACACCAACAACTGACTCCAAAATCCTCCTAATCGACCTAAATGCTTTCCCTGGCTTCTCAAAATGCTCTTATAGGCTGGAATTGTATGAAAACCTTAGGTTAAACGTTCAAGTTTCTTCCACCTTTTAAGTAAGAAATGCTTGGTTTTCTCATATCTCACGTTTGAATAAGTTGGGGGAGCTTTAAAAAAAATATTTTGTTTTAGGTAACATATGTCATGATCCAATTTCAGTTGACATCCCATAATTAACAACAATCAAAAGCTGTCATAGATCCTTATGTAACACATACTAAAAGTTTGGTGACCCACTTTTTCCTAGGAGGGTCATCTAGGAGGAAACAAAAAGAGACCATTTCGACAGGACACAGGCTGGGATGTCTGCGCTTCTTCTGCCTGCCCGCCCCCCCAGAGGCACACACAATGAACGCCCCCTCCAACCCCCAAAGAGGGGTGCAGGTGTGACTGTAGTCACACGTCACCTGCCCTGCCTTTCCGCGTCCGTTCAAAGGCAACAGCCCAATTCCAAACTTTCTTTCTCTTTGGTGTCAAACAAGATGTACAGATGTCTTTCCCTCCTTTCTCAATAGTCACAAAATGTCTTCTGATGACTTTCAGTGGTTGGAGAAACTAGATTTTCCTTTAGCATTTCACACACATAGATATTTTATTTATTTATTTGTACTTCTTTTATAAGAGGTTTCATCTGAATTTTTATTTAGTTAAACAAGGGATTTTTTTTTTCAGTGAAACCGTTTTTTAAATTTCAAATAAATTTGTAAGGTCAATCTCAGAACGAAGAGTACACTAAAAAAAAATAAAAAACAATCCTTAGGTTGGCTACAGGATCAGGTGGCAGGAGTCACTCTGGGTGGCCCAATGTCACCCTCTGAAAGTCCCCTGGGAGTCAATGCAGAATGAACCAAGAGGTTAGGAAAAAGGAAAAAGAGCTTGAGGGCAGGGCTTCTTTGCTCTCACTTGTATCTTTGTCAACACACAGTAAGTGACTTTCACCACATCACCTCCTGGGCCTTATTTTTCTGTCTGCCAAATATGAGTGTTGTAGGAGGTGACCTCCCTTCTAATCCAATTACCTAATCTAATACTTTATGACTGTCCATGACCTGTGAGTAATTTAGCAAGACCACTCAGCATGGGTTCTCCCAAAGGAAACTGCCATTTTGATACACACGTATTTTCCCCAGGTCGGCTACCATCCTAGGAAAGAAGGTAACGGTGAGTCATAAAAAATAAGTTCTTTCAGATATCAAAATATAATCCAATGTACATTTAAAGCAATGTGACAGTTTTGGGTAACTCAATCAGTAAACTAACCTTGAAAGGCAGGTAAGAGCATGAGAGGGGGAGAGAACATCAGAGAGAGGAAACCGACATCCTGGCTTCCGTAACGCACAGTCCGCACCCGTCTCCTGCTATAGGTGCACCAAACACAGAGCGCTTGTTTCCGAGAGAAGGAGACCTAGACGGGAATGACCATTCATTTGTTCTTGTCAGGATCACCCGTTTCAGGAAATCAGAGGATTTTTGTAACCCAACAAGAAGACAACGTAATAATGAGAGAACAGGCAAATACCCTTTCTCCTTGGCCCCCATCGGACTTGGTCTGGAAAATGGTTTTCAGTTGTAGACAGCAGATACTGAAAAATAGGGTGTTGACAAACGTAAGATGCCTAGGAAACCATAGCTACAATGGTAGAGGATATTGAAAGAGTTCAAGTTATTCTGAATTTTTAGCTTGACATAACAGCTGTCTTTGATTCTTAAAGATCTGCTTTGTATTGGAGGGATTACCTGAGTTCTGTTTTATCTCAAACCAATTACTTGACCCAGGGAGATGGAGTGTCCATATGGCAGAAGACGTTCAAACAGGGCTTGGAGACCGCTTGCCGTAGATGTTGCAGGGAGGTTTGAAAAACTGGATGTGGTACTACACACGATAATATCTAGTCTTGTTTCTATTATTTCATTGATCCAATAAAAAAATTAACTACCCTCTAGGATTAAGTTCAGCTGCATGTGAGAGAAAAACCACCACAAAATTGGCAGGAACACGGTATCAGTTTCTTGCTCGCTCACGTAAATAGAACAGAAAAATAGGCTCCTGTAGATTTTGTGGAAACTGCACCAAGTCATTAAGGGTCCAGAGCTCCCAGCTCAGCCCTCCTACCATCCCTGTGACCTGTTCTCAGTCAAGGAGAGGTCCTTGCTTGCTAGCTTTTAAAACAGAATTCCTGGCCTCTTCCCCTCTACACACGTTCCAGGCTGATCAATGGAGAAACAATGAGGAAGGAGCCAGGTGTGTGGTTCAGGTGTGTTTCAAGGAGGATTTTTTTTAGTGTCCTTTCAGTAATTACAGTATAAGCCCTTGTTTGTAAGTCACCACATCCCCATGTAACTGCAAGGGAGGCTAGGAACTGTGGACCTCATTCTGGGCATCCAGGCCTCAAACTGAAACTGTGAGGACAGGAAGAAGGGAAAATTAATATTAAGAAAGGCAGTAGTAGTTTCTGGTATCCCACCTAAGTGATAGCTGATCTGCTAGGAAAAATTTTTAGTATGTAATTAAGGTGACCTTTTCCACAAGGAAGGACAGTGGCAGCTGCAATGCACTGATGCAAAGGGGAAATGCCTGGAAAAACCACAGGAACTCAAGAAAAACAGACCCTGTAAGCCAACAGTTCTTCCAAGACGATCCCTGATAGACACTGATAGATGATCATGCCAGAGGGTTTAAATAAAAGGTACCAAAAAATTCAAATCAGACATAAGAGAGCGGTTTTTCATAAACAAAGCAGTAAACACTCCACAAATACAACGGGCCCCTTTTAAAAGAAAATATTAATGCATATCCAAGAAGCAACTAGATATTGTCACGGGAAAGGCAGGGTCTCCAAAACTGATGGGCCCCCTTGAGCCAAAGAATTTGTTTGTATTTTTCTACCTGTGCATTAAGCATAGAACTGTTCTTTATTGAAAACATTTTTACAAAAGAAACTTCAAGATAAATAATTTACCAGTTGTTAAGGAGAGGAATGTAACTTCACTGATGACTGGACTGAACAACACAATTAAGCATCTCATGATGAAGAGCTGCTACCAGCTTCATCAATAGTAAGCCCCTTGTCACTGTGTCTACAGAGTTCACAGCCTTAATTCCCAGTCAGAGAGCAGGAGATACCAGAAACTGCATAATGTGGGGATTACTAGCAAATGGATAAAGCAGTGATTGAAGGGTAAAGCATAAAATTTCCAATGACTTATAACCTCAGAAGTCTGAGGGGCTCGGGCAAAGGTTCACATCTGGTCATCTGCAGAGTAGCCAGAAACTCCTGAGTGTCTGCTGCTCCAAACTCTCTCTGATAGTACAGTCATCTCCCCAATACTGTTAATACATCATGTTTGTGGGTGAGACTGGGATGGGATGAGGGGGGACTGACTGCAGATGGTACAACGGTGCCTCTGAGCCGGGCAGCGCTTCCCCAAACCTGCCTCCCAAAGAAACAGGCAAACCATCCAGAGAAAACAGACATGCAAAGGTAGAGATTGCAATCCCTCCATCCCATATTCTGTGCCAACCCTGTGCGCACACAGGCATGTACACACACTCACACACACACACAATGTACACCCTTTTTGGCACATGACAACCTGCCCAGAGCATCTGCTTTCACCTGAGGAATGAAAAGCAAGTTGTAGGCCTGGTTCATATCCTGCACAACTTTAAATCCTTAAGACCTTTTCCTGCACTTGCCTCAAATCAGAGAATCAACTGACACTTCAACACCACCTCCATGAAGGCCCTTTCACAAATCTGGAACGCTTGGAGGCTGTTATATCACCTGTGGGAAACTGTTCTTCCTTTTACAAAATTACCAGTTGCTTCTTCTAGATGAAAAATACACGGGCAAACCAGAGGTGTGGACAAAGCCACCATCTCTTATAGGAGACACATAAAAAGAAAAGGAAAAAAGAGGAAGAACAAAGAAGGACACGTCCAAACTGGCCATGATAAATTCCTTGCCCCAACATATTTGATAGAATTTATTTCTTTCAAAACCATGGTCAGAGAAATAGCAGTCTTTCCTGAAAATCATTATGTTATCAGAAAATATTAAAATATGACTATGATACATTTTTAGTGTTTCTGTACCAACATGTATTGATATTTTGACTTAATGAAAAACTCAAGATTTATTCTTCACTTGAGATAAGTATTGACCTTAACCTCAGTCAATATCTTACCTTCGATATAAATGCAACCAGATATTTCTCTCACCACAAGTCAACAGAATTTTTTTTTCCTGTAGAGTGTGTCAAATACTTTTTCTGTATTAATTCCATATTTTCTATTTTAAATGTTATTTCTAATTCTTCCAACTTATTACTTATTAATCTAAAAACTTCTTGGATTTACTTTTGTCCTACTCGTAAAGCTTTTCATTCTAATCACCGTTAATACATTCAATTAACTAAATTCATTTGTGCCCTTCAAAATGAGAGACTTCATTGTGAAATATTCAAAAATGATAACTAATTTTCATAATAACTCACGGAAATTTTAAAAAGTTCCCTAAGAATAAATGAGCAAAATTTGTGTCAAATTGGAATACATCATACCACCTTTAACTTAAGACAAAACTCAGTCAAGGAAAATGATCTAGTCACAAATCAAAAAATTACACATTTAGATGAGAGGACTTGAAGGATTTCCAAAGGCCAGTATCATGTTTCTTGTGAACAGTGAGTAATATGAAATAGCACAAATGAAGTTTAATGCTTGGTTTTTCTGCTTCTAAAAAAGTGATATATTCAGAAATATTCCATTTAAAAAAGATAAGGTAAAGCTCAATTTTAACATTTTGGCCAAAGTATAGCTGCCAAATCTGCTTAAATATCAGTTTTTTGCATTCTCCTTAATGTCTGTCAGCCCCACCATATGCTCAGAATAGCTGGATGTTCACGAATCTTCCCCAAGAGCGCAACACAAAACACTTCTTAGAATGGACCCGATGGACCCCTGCCAGAGGAAAAGAGATGTGTACTGCTGCCTAAATCTGAGGTCGAGTCCTTTAGAGGAAAGCGGTATTTATGTAATCCACCCGTTTTTCAAGGTAAGTGCCACCTAACTGTCTGCAATGAGGGAATATTCTCTCTCTTTGCCGTCCAATGGGACAGCCACTAGACCCATGTAGTTAATGAACCCTTGAACTAGACTAGTGTGGCAGGAGAACTAAGTTTCTAATTTCAGTTCTTAGTTCATTTACATTTAAATATTCCCATGCGGCTACTGGCTATTCCAGTAGTGTGGTCACTGCACAGTCTAGGTCTCAGCCTCACACGCCTGGGGAAGGTGTACTCACATTACCTTATCTCAGTCAGCTGAACCCTTTCTCTCCCTCACCACACATACACACGCACACACACACGCACATAGACACACGCACACAGACACACACATGCACACGGACACACACACGCAGACACACACTGACACACACACGCACACACACACACACACACACGCACACAGACACACACACACACTTTCTCTCACATCACATTATTTTCACGGAGTTCGGTGACACTTCAAAAACTACTCATACAAAACCAGCCAACACAGACACACACATGCACACGGACACACACACGCAGACACACACTGACACACACACACACACACACACACACACACACGCACACAGACACACACACACACTTTCTCTCACATCACATTATTTTCACGGAGTTCGGTGACACTTCAAAAACTACTCATACAAAACCAGCCATGACATTTATTACTGGATACAGTTGAGTTCACAAGTGTTCTCTATAACAAGGGCCAGCAAAAAGTTTTTGCTTTTATAACCTGTACAATAATTTTAGAAAATGATCTATCCATTCACACTTTTTAATTTGAATCTAAAGTGTGTCTAAGAAATTGAAATCATTACAAAGCATATAATTTCCGATGCTGCAAATATCAACATTTAAAAATAAATGTTATACCTTTTTTTAACTATCTAGTGAAGTCTAAATACCATAGCAATTTGAAACTCACTATTTTCCATTTAAAAATAGGAACTAAGCTCTTCTTTAGGAGGAAGAATTGGTAGATTGTTACTCTTTCCTCATTGAACTTACAGTTCTCTTCCATTTATCCCACATAATTTTATTCTAATGTACCATATTTTATGCTTTAAAGTCTTTATTGATCACTCCATCATATTCTTCTAAAAATTGCTTTCATATTTCATGAATCCATATGGCTTTCAAATTAAAAAAACAAACAAACAAAAACCTTCTCAATTAAATTATAAGTACTTTTTCAGACAGATCGGGTTTAACAAAAAGGACCTATGAAATTTGAGTTCACAGGCTTGATTTCCTTAAAAACATCCTTGCTTTACAGAGATTTTGCATATGGGCAAGCACTGTTCCATCTGGACTTGAAGACACTATTCAGGGCCCATTATAAAGGTTTCTGTGTGAGAAAGCTTTCAGGCTCTAGTGGCAGGTGTAGCGACGTTGCTTCTGAGGAACTAAGAGTATGAATTTTTTGTGGATGCCAACCCTATAATAGAGCTGGTCCCTTTACTGTTTGGTCACTAGGAATTCAGAATCAAATTTAAAGGTCATCATTAAGACGCTGATTTCTTCACTTCTGTCTCACCTTCCTCCCTTTCATCCTCCATCTCATCTGTATTTTTCCTAGCTCTTATATCTACTTATGGTCAACTTCTCATTAACTGGGCAAATAGAAGAATAAGATCACAAATATCCACCATCATAGTGATTTAAGTAAATTCTTGATTTTTCGGGATGGATCAGGCATGGTAAAGGCATAGGAGAAGACTGGGTTGGGTGCAGCCTTCCTTCCCTGAACCCTCCCTAGGACACCAGGTCACATACTGATCAGTCTCCTTATTCACCTGCAGGACCACTGCTGATTGCCTACTGCTGAATCGAGAATGGTCAACTTCTTTCTGTGCCCACGGATGGTTGATTTGCAAACAGAATGTATCTAGATGATTTCGTACTGGCTCTATTTTTTGTTCCTTTTAAAATACGTATGTATATATAATGACAGCCAACTCAAAATATTTTCAAATTGTTAAGTGTGAAAAGATAAAAAGCATGGATGAGAGAGAAAAGAAATTAATCTATAGACCCAACTAAGGATACACTGTCTTGTGAGAATACATATGGGATCACAGAGGGCAAGGGATCAATAATGTCACCCAAACTCACCACCTCTATATTCAGGGTTCATATTTGTGTGACCCCAAAACTTCTATATGACAATTACAAAAAAAAAAAAAAAAATCTATTAACCTGAAGGCAAAACGATGAGGAGAACATCTGAAAGGCTGAAACCCCCAAATCCCTTGTGGTGTTGTTCTGTGCACTGTCGATAAAGCACTTAAAAGCAAAAGAAACAATTAAAAGAAAAAAGAAACAAACGACATAGAAAAATATAAGAATCACAACCACTTTTAAATGCAAAATTGATTTCTGACATGCATTCAGCTCTCTGATAATGAACTGAATGATAATGTTGAACTTACCCTGAGAGCATGAAGATTAGTAGAGAACTAATTACTAATAACTGCAATGGGCCTTTTCTGTCCATTCAGAGAAGAGTCACAAATTCACAGCACAGCAAAGCTAGCTTACCGGCCTCTCATGATTTATTGATTTTTCAACTTTCAGCTTTTTACACCCCTTAGCTAGTACGTGGCTAATTATTTTCTGAAGGCTTAGGAACACATGATGATTTATTTTCAAGGACTCTTAATGCATGGAGTGCATCTAAAATATAATGTCTTTATAGTTGATAAAGGAGCATATTTATTCAAAGGTCTGGAGGTTTATAGTCACTCAGCTCATAATTGTCCATGAACGCATCTTGTGCAATATACACCCTTCATCTACCACCACTGAGGCTACAGGGGAAAATAGTCCAAATTATTTGACTTTGAAGTACATGTTGATATGACTTTAAGTTTAAAACATAATTTCACAATGAGATCAATAAAATGCAATACCTTTGCCTGTACTGCCATATCAAAACTGCCAATTTTGTGTGCCTGGTTTTCATGACACTCTTTTTCAAGAAAGAATGTGCTAAGAGGGCTTTTTAACCCAAGCTTGCCACTAACATCATTTAAAGGAACCTGGAAAAACATGTGAAGCGCTGTTTAGAGTTACTCGTTCCTCACCGAGTTTCTGAGCATGAACCCGCTTCCAGACTCTGACCTCACAAATCAGTCTTTGGTGTCCACCAGGTGTGATTCAATGGAGTTGTTGGTAAGAAAGTGGTTGGATGATTGATCACAGAATGTATGTCATTTGGTTTGCTGAGGACGAAACTCAGCGGGCTCACATTTTGACACGTGCTTTTGTCCCTAAATTTAGAAAACCTCAGGATCTAGCTGGTTGCCCTATTCTGTGTTACCTCCCCTGGTGTCCTTGAAAATGGTATCTCCCTCCTCCTTGTAATTCACCATCTGAGGATCTCACCCTGAGCCTAACGTTAGTTCTTACATGATCATTTTCTCAGTCACAAGGCAAGCCACTTCGAGAAGGGATGTTCACTGCTGCGACACATAGGAGTTATGTTATAAACATGTGCTAAATTGAAGTAAGTACCAGCAACTAGATCCTCTGTGACACTGGCTGTGACACCTTCAGATTTGTAAATCGTGACTCATTAACATTTTAAGAAAGTCCCATGAATATGAGCATAGAGGCCACACAGAAGCATAATTTATCTCTGATGTTGTTCAGGCTGATGGAAAAGAAACCTTTACCTACATGCTTAGCGCTTGAATCAGTCACTCAGAAGAGGTACCTGACGCAATCCACATCATAGGAACAGAAAGCAGAATGGTGGCTGTCTGGGGGGTGGGAGAAAGGGGGAGTTTTTCTCAATGGGTACAGACTCCTAGTTTTGCAAGATGAGAAAGTTCGAGAACAATATAAATGTACTGAAAACTACTGACCTATAAACTTAAAAATGGTTAAGGTGGTAAATTTAATGTGATTTTTTTTTTAAAGCCGACTGTGTGTTAGAAAGTGCTACCACTGAAATGAAAGTCGGGAAATTTTGACTCTTCTCTCAGCCCCGGTAGTGTACCATTTCATGGGTTATCGCAAGTCACCAGGCCTCAGTTTCCTCATCTGTACATTGTTAAAGTTTTATAAAGAGAACTCCACCACCAGGGGCAAGAGTGGTGAACCAGGTTTCACACTGACCATGACCCCCTCGCTCCATGGCCTGTGCTCGGCCACCGTGATGGCACTTAGCCTTGATGGAAGGGCTCAGGTGTTTAGAGATGGCATAGTCTCATTCTCACGCCATCACCTCAAACAGAAAAACCCTTGAGACTGTAATGTTACAAGACACCCAAAGTCCCATCCTTAATAGTTTCTAAAAACACATCTAATCAAGGACTTACATTTCCCTGCAGTAAGGTAAATGTAAATACAACTCAGCTATTTTATTGCAAGAGGTTCAAAGATTCACTGTGAGCAAAAATCATATAGATGGTTACTACCAGCTGATTATACGGTTTCTAATGGTTACGCTTCTACGAAATAAAATTATGGCTTCTTCAGATTAAAACAAAGAATAAACAAGCATTTCATGTCTTCAGTCTTATCTATTAAAATCGTGTCACTTACAACCCAGGTTACTCTCTTAAAGAGATTAGTTACAGCGACACAGGAGGAGAAAAAGAAAAAGGAAAGAAAAAGTGATACAAGAAAGAAAAAGAAAAAAAAATATACGCACAAGACAAATTCTAGATTCCCAGACCATGCGATGCAGAACATTCGAAGTTCAAAAAAAAAATCTTATTTGCTGACTGTTGCATACTCAATAGGCAGCTACCCCATTTAACATAAGTCAGAAATTATTGCTGGACACATTCAGAAATGAAACCATTATGACTCCAAAGTTATAATATAAAGAATTAGAATTTGAAATATCTTGTTGATTTCAGTAGCAATACAAACTGAGAAAGTAAAAAAGCAGAAATTCAACCCAAGTGATGCTCATTCATTTACTCCAAAATACTTTCCTTTGAATACAAGTGTAGGAAATTTAAGGTAAGAGAACTATTCATTTGGAAACACACATCTCTACCATAAATAAAAACATTCATTTAGTGAACTATATTTCTGAGGTATAATTGTATACTATAAAGGCCTCAGTTTAAAGTATAAAATCCAAAGAGTATATAGCTGTGAAACTGCCAACACCACCAAGATACAGTATTTTTACATTACCCTCCAGAGTTTCCCAGTGATATGCCATAACTTATCCTTCTCTCAACCCCAATCACAGGTAACCATGGATCTGCTTTGTGGCACTATAAAGTAGATTTTATTTTCTAGAATTTTATATAAAAACAGAAACATACAATAGGTATGATCTAGCTTCTTTCACTAAACAACATGAATTTGACACTTGTAAAAGTTACTGTGCATTCGTGTATTCATTTTATTGCTAAGCAGAATTCCAGTGGAGTATATCCCATTTTGTTTATCCACTTACCAAGTGATGCATATTTGAGGTTTTTTCCTATTGCATTTTTTTTTTTACTATTATGAATAAAACCACTATGAACATGTGTGTACAACTTCTTGTAAAAATAGGATTCAACTTCTCTTAGCTAAATATCTAGGAATGGAATGGCTGGGCAATGAGGAGTAAAAGTTTAAACCTTTAAGAAACCCAATCAACCGACTGAGGTAATTGATTGTGCCATTTTATATTCTCGCCCAAAGAGAATCATAGGCGCAGTTTCTCGACATCCTCGCCAACATTCCATATTTTGAGGCTTTTTCAGCCATTCTAGTTTGTGTGTGGCATTATCATAGTGCGACTGTAACTTGCATTTTCCTGATAATGAAACAAAACAACCTTTTATGTACCTGTAGGCCAACTGTATACCTTTATTTACAAAATGTTTGTTCAAATCTTTTTACCCATTTAAAAAAATTGGCCTGTTTGCCTCTTACTGTTGAGTATGCTCGATTCAAGTGTATTTTAGAAATGTATACTGCTAATATTTTCTTCTTCTTTGTGGCTAACCTCTTCATTTTACTAATACTGTATTTCAAAGCTCAACAGTGTCAAATTTTGATAACTTCCGATTTCTCAATTTTTATTTTTCTGGTTATCACTTTGGTTTTTGTGTTTTGTTTTGTTTTGTTTTGTTTCGGTACGCGGGCCTCTCACTGCCGCGGCCTCTCCCGTTGCGGGGCACAGGCTCCGGACGCGCAGGCTCGGCGGCCGTGGCTCACGGGCCCAGCCGCTCCGCGGCACGTGGGATCTTCCCGGACCGGGGCGCGAACCCGCGTCCCCCGCATCGGCAGGCGGACTCCCAACCACTGCGCCACCAGGGAAGCCCTATTACTTTGTTTATATCTAAGAAACATTAGCCTATTACAGAGTCACAAAGATTTTATTCTATCTCCTTTTCTCTACTAGTTTCATAGGCCTAGGTCTGATATTTAGGTGTATATTATGGGTTGAATAGCGTTCCCCCAAATTTCTTGAATACCTGAAGTTTCAGAATGTGGCCTTATTTGGAAAAAGAGCCTTTGAAGATATAATGAAGGGTGATCATATTGAATTGGGTAGTAACACTATGCTGTATCTTTGATACACCTTTCATAATTAGGAAGTCTATGACTACTGGTTCATTGTCACTTTGAAATGTTCATTGCGGCCCGTCTTTGGCAAGGGCCGTGTTCTCACAGTGTTTTATAAGGACTGTCTCAAGCACTTCATTATCTGTATAGTTTTTAAAATCTTTCTCGAGATGATATACTTACAAGGTTTCACCGAGATGTAAGAAATCGAAATGACCTAATCTCATAAAATATGAACCAAATTACTGTGATACTTTCTTGGTCGTACTGATTTCAACCTGATAGTGTCACGTTGCACTATCTTTCTTTTTCTTGCAGAACCTGCTCTCGCCTGCTGGTTTCTGCAAGCACAGTACGTCTGAGCTGCTCTGAAGATACTCTGGGCTTGGATTCTCTGTGATGCTGACCCCGTGCGCACACACCTGTGTACCTGCTTGCTGCGGCCAGCATTGTTATTGGAAGTGGCTCATTTCATTCTTCTGACGTGGAACAACGTCGCCTGACTGCTTAGAATTCTTTCTAGGGAATTTAACATATCTAATTTAGCTTAAGCAAGGTAGAGTTGGAAAGGGCCTCCATTACAAAAAGGACCGGCAGCTGTACAAGAGTCATCACTACCACCTGCCCGCCCATCACAGGGGGTGCCAAGTAAGATGCATTTGCCCGAAATACAAACAGGCAACAGTAAGTGTAGCAAGGAGAAGTCATGTAGTCCACGTGGAGGTGAAACTCGCAGTTTCACAGAATTGTGGAAAGAACTAAGTACATCTCGTTATTAGGTAACTGTAAAATGTCTTAGTTTTATTAGTTTTAATTAGAGACTTACAAGTGCTTGTAAGAAAATCTGTGTTGCCTTTTCACATACGGTTTTATATCCATAAGGAAGCCAAATTTATTATCACGAAATACTCTGTTTTTGTATTAGTGTTATATTGAAAACTAGATTATATTTGTATTAAGTTTTATATTGAAAACAGTGTTGTTGAACTAAATTCCGCACTATTCCCTACTCAACGTGTTCGGAACTTAGAAATTGAGAGGTGGCAGAATATGTCACCCCAAAATATGAATGTGGGCGCTCAGGACATACCACTCCAGAATAGGCTGCTTGTGTATGTTGATCACTGGGAGCTGTTGGCACTTGGAAAACAGCACTGCAGGGAGAGTCTTTCTCTGAACCCCCTTATCTGCCTGTACACAGAACCCCCCAAAGGAACCAACTGTCATAAACCCCCTGCCTGGGAGTTTCATCAACCAGGGAAGATGGACTCTTGTCACAGGAGAGGAAACTAGAAGTGGACACCACACCCAGACACACTTTGTCACAATCTATCACGCCTCCCATCTGTTCTTATAAGTGCCCATTCATTTTTCCTAAAAATCATTTACTCTCCCCTAGGAGGCATACATCCCCTCCTCTTTCCCTATTAAGATAGGATTTAAGCCTGATTTCTAAGTCACCTCAGGAAGTTACTCAGTTTGTCCAATGTATAGATGAGGTATACATGTTAACAAATTTCTGAGTTTTTTTTTCTCTTGTTAATCAATCTTTTATTACAGGGATCTCACCTAAGAACTCAGAAAGCTAGAGGGAGAATAATTTTTCTTCCCCTATACCATCAATCATATTTAAAACCTAAAATTCTAAAGTTTGATTCAATATTTAAAACCGAGTGTACGGGACAGTGAAGATTATGATAAGAAGAAACACATATACCAGAGACTCCCGGAGCCCGTGCTCCGCGGCGGGAGAGGCCGCAACAGTGAGAGGCCCGCGAAACGCAAAAAAAAAAAAAAGGGGGTGTTGTAAAATCGTATTATAGTTTAACATTTGATGCAGAAGGTGTAGAGACAATCAACATTTACAGGTATAGCCCGTGAAAGCAATTACTCTGAAAAAAATTACAAAGGAAATCTTGTTCTCTGACACTAATTGATTTTCTCTCATTCCAAGTTTCATCATGTGTCAAAATTAAGGTAATAAGAGAGAACAAAAACTGCTTGATCACAAAATTATTGAAGAACAGGGAGAGAGGAGGAGGCCCAGTGCAACCACCTAGTCTGAATAGGTTTTAAGTAAATCTTAGTTTATAACTAGAAAGTAGAAATACCCGCCTATAGGAACACTGTGGAAAAAAAAATATTGTTGAATAAATGTTCTTTTTTCTTTTTACTAAATGTTTGATTTAAAGTTTAAGTTAAAAATATTACGGACTTCTAGAGCATTAATTTAGTGTACGTTTTCCTGATGTGTGTTGTGCAATTTTCATTAAAAGGTCTATTTAGTCACACAAAAATTATAAAAATTGAAATAAAACTCTAAACTCACGTGGTAACTGCATGTCATCTGGCTTCTGGTTCTATCAAGCCATGAGGTTCCCCCAAAGACATACCCCAAAATATCAGTAGGAATTATCTTTGGGTGAGGTCTAGAGGGCTGTGTTGTTTTCATGTGTGTTCGTCTACATTCACTATGATGGGCTTCTAAGCAGAACACAGATGTCCATCTCTTTTAAAAATAATACTCCCATAAATGAATGCTAGGTCAATTAAGAAATGAGTAATATAAATAAAAACCTTTATTAAAACTGGGTATCTAGACTTAGGGTATAATATCAAACAAGGACTCAGAGACACCCTCTTAGACTTAAATTATTTCAAACATCCAATGAAGAAAATGATCAGTGAATAAAGACTCATTCATAAGGATTCATTACAAGAGCTTAAGTTAAAACAAACAGAAATAAAACAGGATGTTTGAAGAAAACCAGATTAAAATACAAATACATAAATTTGAAAACCAGAGAAAACTATCACTTGAATTGATGAATAATTAACATTTTTTGAAACAACTAATGATATACAAACTTCTAGAAATGAAACTAAGAAAAGGTAGGTAAAATGAAAATACACAGAATAAAAATAAAATATTTTTATAATGAGAGAAACCAGAATTTGAAGCAATATAATAGAAATAATCAGAAGCTAAGTTTGAAATATCACTGAAATTGATACTTCTGAAAGTACACACATATAAGTATACCTATTTTATTAATACATAAATATTTATTTTAGGTGTGTGTATGTGTGTGTTACCTGTGTGTGTGTGTGTGTGTGTGTATGAGTGAACTCTGGCTCAGGAATAAAAATCATCTTCGAACTGTTAATTCGTGTGCTATTGAGGTGTCAGGCAGTGATCTAAACATTCAGTAAGCATTATTTCATTTAATTTTCAAAGCAGCCCCAGGAGGTATTTTAAATGGTAACAACTGAACCCAATTATCCCCTTTCTGATAACCCACTGCCTGGATCCTGGCAGCACACCACTGCCATAGAAGATGAACCCACATGGAAGAATGTTTCCATTACAAACGCTGCATTATCAGCCACAGGACCCTCAGCACTGGGACGATGCAATTCCACTATATTTCTCACGTCAGCTCACTCTCCTTTTCCTTCCAAGTCCTATTCCAAATGGTGCCCCTCTCCTTTCACCTCTGGCCACCTAATCTCCACTCACTCTCAGAAGATGACCCCTGCCTCTCTCTTAAAAGAGAGAAGGGAATCCATCAGAGACAACAACTTGATCTTCCTAATTATCAATATATATGTATTTCCTGTATCCTTCTCTCTCTTCTCCAATTTCAAGAGCAGAGCTAACTCTTCCACCAAGACTAATTTTTCACCCATGCTTTGGAGTCTAACTATTTCTTATTTTATCAGAAATAATATTATATTCTTTACTCCTTTTCATTGAATATTCAATCTTTGTCTCTCACCTGGGAAATTTCCATTGTATGATTCACCACTGAAGACACTTCCATTTAAACAATCAAATCCTCACTCAACGTTGCATCTTCCTCTGGTCACTAGTCAATCTGCTTTCTCTCTTTCAAGGGCAGAATCCCAAAATAGCAGTGCACACTTACAGTCTTCACTTTCACACCTACCTTCATACCAGAGCTGGCCACCACCCACCTGTGGGCACCTTCTCTCCATGAGACAGCTGTCAGTAGACTCACCCAAGATCTCTATGCAGCTAGACTCACAGGTCACTTCCTCATGATGAGAACGTTCATTGCATTTTCCTGTTACATAAGTTAAACATGATCACTGTCGTATCTTTAAAATAGGCAGATAAGCAGACTGACAAAAATAAAAGTCCTTCATAATCCTGAATATACCCTGTTATGTAATTTCCTCTTGTTCACCTAAAATTTTAGTGTGAACTTCCTTTCCCATTACTAAATATGTGGTTGCAACATCCTTTTAATATCAGTGTAGCAAAGGGATCATACCACTTCCATAATCAATACCGTACCTCTGAAAATATACCTTTTTTTTTTTTGCTATTATGAACAGTCCTGTGTAGAACATTACTGCAAATAAATAATCACCTCCTTGGGTCACTTTAAAAATTTTTGGACTATGCTTAGATCTTATTGTATTTCAGGTCTCAGCCGCACTCGCAGCTGGTGACCATTCCCCCAGAAACACGCATCCCTTTATTTTGATAGCCAAGGACACTTACGTCTCCTTTTTTTAATGACTGATTTCTTTCCCCTCTGTAGGTCTAGTCTCCTCCACCAAGCATTAAACGCTAGAATTCCCCTCTCCCCTCTTTCCACTTTAAACTTTCTCCCAAAGCCTTCTCATCCACATCCACGTGGTTTTACAGATTTCTTTTGCACTTTAAATGAACAGAAAACCCCATAATATATAATTTGCTCCAAGACAGAGAGAAATATTAAAGTAACTAATTTTAGTAGGACATGAAATCATGATACCAAAATATTTAGAAAACATTGCCTAATAACAAGGAAAGTGTTTAGATTAAACTTTAACCTATTATTTTAATTTGAACTTATACGTTTCTAACTCCAAAACTCATATTCATCCCAATAGGCAGGCTTTCCTTCTAGAATGATTTCTCATTAGGAAAATGCTATTACAATTAATCTCGAACACATTCTAAATAAGAAAAGAAATGCCTCTGTAGATTTTGTAAATGCATTCCACAACTTTTGACATTATTCCTAATTTTTAAACATATTCTATAACAGATGTAGGAATATACTCGTATAACATGAAAAATTCTATCAGTTTTGAATGATATTAAATTCAATGTAAAATAAAAGAGCAATTCTCATTAAACAATTAAATAATTATGACTATTACCACTATACAGTTTTATACTGTTTTAGCTTCCTAGCTAAGGAGTAAGCTAGAAATAGAAAAAAATTAAAGAGAGATAAATTTATCATAATTTATATATGACACTTATTGACTTAGTAAACAGAAGGAAATTGACTGAAAATTTAAAATTAATAAAATATTTTAATATGACCCAGTAAAAAATCATGATAATTTATTTTCATTGGTATCTACTTTTCTATTCTCGTTTATTGTAGCAGAGAAAAACATAAAAACCTTAATAATAGCATTAAGAAAAAATAGTGAAACTACACATGTGGAAATATTTAAGATTTTACTGAGATACAATAAATAATATTTTAATAAATTAAATAAGAATTAGTTCTTTATACAGCTATCAATGTACTATAAATGTGATGATTCTTAATATTCTGACCAATAGTTATATATTTCTACAAACATAACAGAATATGTAACTTTTCTTGCGAGCAGGATGAACCTTTTGTAAGCATAAACACAGTGGAAAAAATAGCAATCTCAAGGAAGAAGTATATCAGTATTTGTTAAACATATAATTAGTGAAATGAACACAAACACACCTATAAGGATAGTCCTCACAGTACTGACAACAGAGGAAAAGCAAAATGATTTGAATGATCAGTAACAGCTTCACAATTGTATATAAGCTAAGGTACATCCAGGCGACGAGATACATTTTTACAATTAGAAATCATATTTTAAAGCATAATTAATGACATACAGATTGTGATACACAATTTAGGGGAAAACACATTATTGGATGATCACTCAACAACATTTTTCTGTTTACTGTTGTTTGATTTTCAACTACGAGCACATTTCTTGCTGTTTGTAGAAAGAGGGCAAACATATATTTCAGTGAATCTCAACTGCATTTAGGTACCTCAGAGGACACGTCAACGACAATACCCATATCCTGTTGGCTTTTTTGCCTCCATTTATATGCCCTTAGTTCTCTTCCCTAGTTAATTGTGATATTCCAGAATTAATTGTCGCCCTGGGAAGAGGATGGGGCGAGAGCAAGTGAAAACATCACAAAGTTTTCCCATCATTTTCAAGCTGCCTTTTTCCCGATCCAGTGTTCACTTGTCTGCTCTAAACCTTTGCGTGTTTTCCAGAGTTCTGACAAATTTTATCCTGACAGTTTCTGCTTGTCTTTCCATATTTTCAGTATTTCTCTATGGGAACAGGGGCTTGGCACTACCTACTCTGCCATGTTGATGATGTCACTCCTGAATAACTTCTAAAAGACCTAGAGATTATCATACTAAGTGAAGTAAGTCAGACAGAGAAAAACAAATATGATGTCACTCATATGTGGAATCTATTTTTAAAAAATGATATAAATGAACTTATTTACAAAACAGAAACAGAATCACAGATTTCTAAAACAGAATCACAGATTTATGGTTACCAAAGTGGAAATGTGGGGTTGGGGGAGGGGTAAATTAGGAGCTTGGGATTAAGATATACACACTACTGTATATAAAATAGATAACCCAACAAGGACCTACTGTATAGCACAGGAAAAAATATTCAATATCTTGTAATAATCTACAATGGAAAAGAATCTGAAAAGAATGTATATATATATATGTTGATTAACATTGTAAATCAACTATACTCGAATAAGATTTTAAAAATACATAAATAAAACATCCAATAAATAAATAAATAAAAGACTATTCTTGCTGGTTGGGATCCCTGGGAAGAAGATTCAGACTTGGCAGTGCTCAGGAAGATTAGTAATATGTGCTCTCCACCAGCGGAAAAAGAAGATGATGCAGGACTGGGTAGAGAGGAGTTTGGGCACCACTGTAACCATCATAAAGCACTCAGGTAGGACACAGGGCACTTTTAAGCTGAGGTGGCCCATCAAAGCTATCTTGATATTGGCTGACAAGGGAAAGCCTTTGTACCCCTGTACGGACCAGTCAGTGGATACAGGATGCCCCATGGAAAGGAGTGTAACCTCAGGAGATGTTACTCTCTTTAATTCAGAGGAAAGCAATTCCCAGAATGAGCCGATATCTGAACGGTCAGCTGGCAGGATTCCCTACTGCTCAATGAATGTCTTTAATTCCCAAAGTGGGATCTGGACATGCATGACAGTGCTGGCTATCATCCATCCCTTGAGCCACTCATATCCACTTGGTCTTATGATCTCTGGGAGGAGCACCAAGATTCGGTGGTGCCTCTCTTCCCAAGCATAGCTCAGAAGAGAGAAGTTGGTATAGTCGGCCCTCAGTATCCACGGATTCTGCATCCACAGGTACCAAACACAAACAGTACTAGGCCATTCTATGTAAGGGACTAGAGCATCCATGGATTTTGGTATCTGAAGGTGTCCTGGAACCAATGCCCTGCAATACCAGGGGGAGAGCTGTGGAATGAACTGCAGCTCCCGCCCCTCGAGCTGGTCTCAAGGCCATGCTGATGTCATTCCCAACTCCCCTCACACTCAGCTTTTATCTACGGTGGTCCAAGTGAGCAAAATGATGCTTTTTTCCACAACTTCATTCATGAGACATCTAGCCTTGTAGTAACCATGCTCTTCTTAGGCCATGGCTGCTGCGTTGTCCACTTCTTCTCAAAATTGAGCAAGGAGCCTAAAGAGATGCTGGAATAAATCGCCTTTATGTGAAGGGAGGAAGGTGAAACTTTTCTCCATGATCACATTTTATAAAAGCATCCCTGTCTCCTCCTGACTACTGCCCCTGCCAGGAAGGTGGGTGACTCCTCTTGTTACCTTCTGGTCTCTTGATGTAAGATCCAATGGGCCTGGGCAGCATAACTGCTGAAAGTCCAGGGGCTCTTTCTGTGTCTCCTGCTTCTCTGTAGGAACAAGAGAACCTGCAGAGCCCAAAGTTGAAGGGGCATGAAAGTGAGGACTTCCAAGCGAGTCACTGGAAGTAATATTAGCAGACTCACACCTATATCTTTATCGTTGATTCCTAGACCTGCGTATTTTACCTATTACGGACACAGCACCATACAGTGGTTGTTAATTTAGAGTGTATACTGCATCTCAGAGGATAAGGCCCTATCCTTGCAGGATGTCCTCTCTGACCTGTGACCCTCAGATGTGCCACCTGTGAACTATTCCATCACTTTACCAGGCTGGCTGCCTATGGGTGGCACAGTATGTGTCAAGACTGGTGGATTCAGTTTTGCTGTGTCCACAGTAGCATTTTCTTCCCTATGAAGTGAATTCCTTAGTCTGACTCCGTGTGATGTGGGACCCATATTGAAGGATGAACATGGACAGCCCTTGGATTGTTTCAGTGACTGAGGACCTCGTGTCAGGAAAAGCAAACCAATATCCAAAACATATTTCTTCTCCAGTCAAAATAAAGCTCTGCCTTTTCAAGGGTGGAAGGAAGCCAGTGTAGTCAACTTTCTCCCAAGAGATGTAGTTAACTTTCTTCCAACTATTTACTGAGTCTCCTCAGTAAATAGTGTCAAGTTAAGTCTCAGTGTTAGACTCTATTTCAGGCAATTTGGACATTAAGGGCATCAGTAGTAGATTAGCCTCAAGGAGAGGAAGCCCATGGCACTGGGATCATGCATGAAGAGCCTCCAAACTACAGCCCGAACACTGTTTATGCCCTTGTTGTAGCAGTACTGGGATGTCCCATGATGCAGGCTGGCTGATGTCAGCTGATGTCAGTGCAAGACAGGGGTGTGTGCTCATTTTCTTTCTATGTACAAACGCTAGAAAAGGACTGGCTAACTGAAAAGAATCCGTTAAAATTATATTAATTTCTGTGGCTTCTTAATTCTATGTCTTTTACCTCTTTTGGTCTTTCCAGCCAAATAACTGAGGTACCTGGTATTGAGTACTAGTTTCAAGGTTTGTAGTACAGTGCCATAATAAAGGGAATACAGCAAAATGCAAGATCTTTATGATGTTAAGTCACAAAGCTAAGGAAAAAATTCCCACAAGGGGTCAGGAAATGTTTCAAGCTATTGCTAATGCACAGACTCTTCCCTTGATAACTTTATGAGAGAGCAATTCATTTTGCTCCACCAACTCTTTTTATGTATTGATAATAATTCCTTATTATAATTAACAATACGTATGACCCAGACACAGTAATGGTAACATGAAAAGTAGAGCAGAAGCTATATGGACAATAAGCTGCTAAATATAAATGTGGCTAATAAAATGGGAAAGTGGGTGTCTGAAGATGACTGGAATATGAGCAAAGCAGAGACCTGAAAAGATAAAAACTCAGGATTCCAACATGAGAGATTTCTAACTACTGAGCCCATGAACATGAAAAATTATATACAACTCTATGCCCATGGCTTGAATAACTTAGATGAAATGAGTACATTCCTTGAAACAATCTATCAAAACTAACACAAGGAGAAATAGATCATCTGAACAGACCTATATCTCTTAAAGAAACAAACTCAATAATTAATGACCTTCCATAGGAGAAAGCACCAGACTCATTGGTGAATTCTCCTAAACATCTAAAGAAGAAAGTATACCTATTACTTTCTACAATTACTTTCAGAAAATAGAAAGAGAGGGAATGTATCCTAACTCATTCTATGAGGCCAGCATTAATCTTATACCAAAACCAGAACAAGATACTACGAGAGTGCAAAACTAAAGACCAATATCTCTAATGAACACAAATGAAAGAGTCCTAGACAAAATATTAGCATATGGTTTCAACAATAAAAGGAATATAAAGGAATATAAAAGCAATTTTAAATCATGACCAAGTGAGATTTATTCCACATATGCAAGGCTGATTCAACATTTAAAAATCAATTAGTGTTATCACGGACAGGCTGAAAATGAAAAATCACATAATCACACTAGTAGATGCAGAAAAATCATTTGACAAAATCCAACACCCATTCAGTATAAAAAGCTCTCAGCAAACTAGATATAGAGGATAACTTCCACAACTTGATAAAGAATATCTACAAAAACCTACAGCTAACATCATACTTAATGGTGAAAAATCAGATGTCTTCTCACTAAGATCAGAAACAAGGTAAGGATGACCCCTCTTATCGTTCCCATTCAACATAATACTGAAGGTCCTAGCTTATTTGATAGGAAAAGGAAATAAAAATTATACAGATTGGAAGGAGAAAATAAAACTGTGTATGCAGATAACATGATTGCTTATGTAGCATCCCAAAGAGTCAACAACAACAACAAAAAACCCCTGGGTCTAATAAGTGATGATAGCAAGGTTGCAGGATGCCAGGTGAATGTACAAAAGTCAATACCTTTCCTATATACAGGCAAGGAACAATTGGAATTTGATGTAAAAACATGATGCCATTTACATTACCACACCCAAAATGAAATACTAAAGTACAAATCTAACAAAATATATACAAGATCTATACAGGAAAAACTATAAAATTCTGATGAAAGAAATCAAAGGAACTAAAAAAATTGGAGAGATATTCCATGTTCATGGATAGGAAGACTCAACATTGTTAAGATGTCAGTTATTCCCAACTTGATCTATAGGTTCAGCTCAACCAGCACGTCATTTTGTGGATTCAACAAATGACTCTAATGTTCATGTGGAAAGGCAAAAGACCCAGAATAGCCAAGACAATTTTGAAGGAGAGAAACAACATCAGAGGACTGACACTACCTGATTTCAAGACTTATTATAAGGCTACAATAATCAAGAAAGTGTGATATTTGGCAAAATAATAGGCAAACAGACCAATGGAACAGAATAGAGAACTCAGAAATAGACCTACATAAATCTAGTCAACTGATCTTTCACAAAGGAGCAAAGGTAATAAAATGGATGGTGAAAGATAGCCTTTTCAACAAATAGTGTTTGAACCATGAGACATTCACACGAAAAAAAAAAAATGAATTGAGACACAGACCTTATAACTTTCACAAAAAATCATCTCAAAATGGATTATAGACCTAAAGGTAAAATGAAAAACTACTATAAAACTTCCAGAAGAAAACAAAGAAGAAAATATAGGTAACCTTGAGTTTAGTGATGACTTTTTAGATAAAACACCAAAAGCATAATCCATAAAAGAAAAAAAAAAGATAAGTTGGACTTCAGTAATATTAAAAACTTCTGCCTTGTGAAATACTTTGTTAAGAGAATGAAAAGACAAGTCACAGACTGGTAGAAAATAGTAGCAAAACACATATTTATCCAAAATATTCAAAGAACACTTAAAACTAAGTAATAATAAACAGCCCAACTTTAAAATGGGCAAAATATCTGAACAGACCTCTCACCAAAGAAGATGTACAAATGGTGAATAAGCATGTGAAAAGATGCCAACAATGTGTATCATTAGTGAATTGCAAATTAAAACAACAATGAGATATCACTATCTACCTATTAGAAAGTCTGTAATCTAGAACACTGACAATACCAAATGCTGGTAAGGATGTGGAGTAACAGGAATTCTCATTACCTGCAAAATGTTAAAGCCACTTTGGAAGACCATTTGGCAGATTCTTACAAAACTAAACATACTCTTACCATACAGTCCAGCAATCATGCTTCTTGGTATTTACCCAAAGGAGTTGAAAGCTTATGTCTACACAAAGCCCTGCACACAAATATCTACAGCAGCTTTATTCATAAATGCCAAAATTTGGAAGCATCATAGATGCCCTTCAGTAGGTGTATGAATAGATAAACTGGTACATCCAGACAATGGGATATTATTATTCAGTGCTAATTAACATGTGCGACCAAGCCATGAAAAGGTATCGGGGAAGTTCATGGGTATTACTGAGTGAGAGAAACCAATGTGAAAGGGCTACATATTGCATGACTCTAACATATGACATCCTGGAAAAAGATAAAATTATAGAGACAGTATAAAGATCACAGTGGTTGCCAGGGGTTCAGAATGAGGAAGGAAGGTTGACTAGGTAGAGTACAGGGGAATTTTAGGGCAATGAAACTCTTCTGTATAAGAGTATAATGAAGAGGTGACACATTAGTCATGCATCAAAATCCGTAGGATTATACGTCAAAAAGAGTGTGTGCCCTAATGTAAACTCTAGACATTAGTTACTAATGATGTATTGATATTGGTTCATGAATTGCAACAAATGTTATATACCACACTCATATAAGTTGTTAATATGTGCAGAAACTGTGTGAGGAGGAAGAGGAGCATGTATGGGAACTCTCTGTATTTACTGTTCAATTTCTCTGTAAACTGAAAACAGCTCTAAAATATGATCTATTGGGGCTTCCCTGGTGGCGCGGTGGTTGAGAGTCCGCCTGCCGATGCGGGGGACGCGGGTTCGTGCCCCGGTCCGGGAGGATCCCACATGCCGCGGAGCGGCTGGGCCCGTGAGCCATGGCCGTTGAGCCTGCGCATCCGGGGCCTGTGCTCCGCAAAGGGAGAGGCCACAACAGTGAGAGGCCCGCATAACGCAAAAAAAATATACATATATGATCTATTAATTAAAAAAACAGTATCCCCTGAGAAGTAGTGACCAGTTGCCTAAGAGCTCATGTGTTCACCAGCCTATTAACAATGAAAAGAATCTGAAAACCCACTAAAGCCAGGTTATCCCAGTGGTATTCTGTAAAGGCAGGTCAAATGATACCATTCTAAAAATACATAGCATAATAGCGTCAAGATCATAAAACTCCCCAGAGTAAAGATGAGGACAAAGTTGCAATTATATAAGAAGATGAACCAGTAAGACCGGCAAGAAGTCCTTCAGCCATTTATGCAATGACTAAATGGAAACTTCCAAGACAACTTCAGAAATATTTGAATGGATCTGGAGCAAATGAGAGTCAACAAATTCTTGAATACAGACAGGATCAGTTATGACACATATACATTCTTTCTTGATGTGAGGAACAGGTGTGAATATTTTGCACCAGTTGCATTCCTAGAGTAGATGAAAGGCTTTAATTACAGGGCTTAGCTTGAGCTCTGCTTTATTTATCTTCCCTAAATCTGTCTTTCCCATATGGCTACCATTGGTCTGGCACCCAAGTTGCTTCCCTTTTTGCTGCCTTTCTAATAATTACCAACACCTGTGCTTAACTATTTAAAACAAAATAAACCATCCCATTAATTTATTTTATTATTATTATTTTTTTGGCTGCGCCGCGTGGCTTGCGGGATCTTAGCTCTCTGAGCAGGGATGGAATCCGGCCCCAGCAGTGAGATCACCGGGTCCTAACCACTGGATCACCAGTGAATTTCCTTACATAAATATTTAAATAATACATAACATATTACCCTCCTCGGAAGAATTAAGTTTTCATAAAAGTCCACATGGAGAGAGTAAAGACTAATATTAGTAACAAACAACATATTTTAAGTACAGATCTTCATCGTACCACTGAACACTGAGGTGAGCACTGCTTGAATTGTATGTCTTTTCAAATATGACCCACACAGCAGCACTGAAAAAGTAAGTGTGATAGAATTCTCATTATAAGATGAAGAAGAAGAGGGGTGGAGAGTTGATGTAACCAGGCGAGTGTCTCAATGGTCGGGAGTGGTGGGAGCTGCCCTCACAATTCACCCTCTCTCAGCGGCTTCTACTTCCAAGTGATTCTATGAGAAATCACGATGGGGTTGTAAAAGCACAAAAATCTCTGTCTGGCTTAGTTCACTTAGTGTGATGATCTCTAGATCCATCTATGTTGCTGCAAATGGCATTATTTTGTTCTTTTTTATGGCTGAGTAGTGTTCCATTCTGAAGTGAGCTAGACAGAGAAAGACAAATATCATACAATGTCGCTTATACGTGGAATCTAAAAAAGAAGATGCCAAAGAACTTATTTACAAAACAGAAATAGACCCACAGACATAGGAAACAAACTTATGATTACCGAAGGGGAAAGCCGGGGGGGGGAATAAATTAGGAGTTTGGAATTAACAGATACATACTCCTATATATAAAACAATCAACAAGGACTTACTGTATAGCACAGGGAACTATACCCACTATTTTGTAATAACCTACAAGGGAAAAGAATCTAAAAAAGGATATATTCCTATATATGTGCATATATATATGTATATATCTATATTTGTGTGTGTATATATATATATATAAACTGAACCACTGTGCTGCATACCTGAAACTAACCCAACATTGTAAATTAACTCTACTTCAATTAAAAAAGAGAGAAAAAAATAATTGGATTTTCCAAATTGGAAAAAAAAGCACAAACATCTGTGAAATAAAAAGTAATGTTCCTTATGGTTGTTATTTAAAAAAAATAATGAAGGTTTCTGATTTCTGACACTTAGGATTATATTTCAGAAGAGATATATGCATATGTATATATGTAATATATAATATAGATATTACATTTTTATTATACATATGTACTGGCTAATTAATAAAGGCTAATTAATTTACAGATAAACTTTCAGTGCGGATATATTTAGGTGAAATAGCTGAAGTAATTATTAAAAAGCAATTATAGTAAACAACGTGATCATTAGCAAAATGAACATCTAAAAGGATGTGGGCTTAGGGTGAGGGGTGGTGGTAATGGAGACAATCCAATATACATTTCTAAATGCCTTGAGATTTAAAAATTCCATAATGGTTTTGGCCCGATATTTTTAATGTAATTAAAACAGAAGCTTTATGCAAAAAATAATATTCCAATGACTACGTTTCTGAATTATTTTCTTTTTATTGCTTTATAACACTTAAAGCCAAGAGCTACAACTAATTTGGAAATGTTTTGATTATACATGATATTAAGGAAATCCAGTAAATTGTTTAATTGGGGAGTTGCAGAAATGAGCAGAACCCGTGATCACAGATTCTCTTCAAAAGTGTGTATTTCCTACTGCTGCTCTGAATTTATAGCTAAGATATCACCCTGATACTCCACCTGAGACTTCCTGCTCTATGTCAAACTAGGTCCCTACACTTCTGGAACTTTAATACGCATAGAACTTATCAAAATCTCTCATTAAAATGCAGATTCCAATTAAACAGGTTTGAGGTAGAGTTCTTGATTCTGCATTTCTAAAACGTTACCAGGTGGGGCTGACAGATAAAATACAGGTAACCCAGGTACGTATGAATTTCAGGTACTCAATGAAAGATACACAATTTTCTTTCATGTATCAAAATTCAAGTTCAGCTTGGTGTCCTGGTTTTTTATTTGTTAAACTTGGCAATAGTACTCCCAGGTTATGTGGCTGCTGCTGGACCAGAGGCAATGCATTCAAGAGTGACCCTCTAGAATGTGCACACCTTAAAAGAATATAAATCTGTGAAGCCACTAGACTTGGTGTGTTAGAAAGTCTTGGGTCAATACATTAGAAGACATAACAATAATCAATGTATACTATCCTAGCAATGGGCCCCCAAAATACATAAGGCAAAATCTGCCAGAATCAAAAAGAAGAAATCATTGATTCAACAACTATACCTTGATAATTCTATACTCCTCTATTACTAATGGATAAAACAGTAAGATGCAAAATCAGGAAAGATAAAGATTATATCATGAAATTTGATCTCACTGACATCTATAGAGCACTCCACCAAACACCAGCAGGGTCCAAACACTTGTTAAGTGTTCATGGAATACTCTCTAGTATAAGCCATAGGCCAGACCATAAGTCTTGCTAAACTTATTAAGACTGATATAGTGAACAGTGTGTTCTATAACTACAGTGGAATCAAATTAGAACGCAAAATGTAGAAAATTTAGGAAATATCTAAATATTTGACATTTAAACCTCACATTTCCAACTAGGCTAGGGATCAAAAAAGGAATCGGAAGAAAAAATTTTAAATATTTGCACTGAATAAAAATAAAAACAGAACACATCAAAATTCATGGAATGTGGTGAAAGCCATGCTGAGAAGAAAATGTATAGGTATAAAGGCTTATACAGGAAAAGAAGAAAGATCTAAAATCAACAAACCAAGTTTCTTCCATAATTATGTAGAAAAAGAACAAATTAAAGTAAATCAATATTATATATCTTGTTTGGTGGGAAGGTTAATTGGCTGTGCCAATATTTCAAACTCATTGAAATCTACCCTTAAAATTGGTATAATTTATACAGTGTGAATTAGGCTTCAATACTGTTTATTTAGAAAACATGAATAAGGAATCAAATGAATTAAGCAATGATCATAAGGAAGTCAAGCATCCTCCTGATCCACCTGAACTTTAAAGACTGACCCCTCCCTGATTTTTCCCACAGAATCCCATTATTTCCCCTCTACTTTCCTGTTCCCCGCAAATGTTCTATTTATAGAGCATCCCTTTTTCTCACTGCTTATCCTGGAGTGTTCTCTTCTCTATGTTACCTATATGAAACATCCATCTTTCATTCAGAGGGTTTTGCTGACAAATGATTTAGAGAATCCAACAGGAGTTAACCTTATATTACAAATGTGGGAAAAGAGCAAAAGCTTACACCATCTCCAAGTTTCTGAAGAATATTTGGGTATAAGAATAAGAACATTTATGGAGTCTATATGATACTTTCCTATACTCATTTGGAGTACTAAAGTAAGTAGAATAAGAACAGCAATGCTTTATCAAGTTTCCTATGTGCTACACAATATGCTCAGTGCCTTTCAGACTTTATGTCTTTCAGTCCTCATGGAAATGTTTTTATGATTTATAATTGTATGTCTACTTTACAGATGCGAAGACCAAAACTGAAAGTTTAAATTATTTGCTAGGCACAGTGCTAATAGGAGGTTAAGCTGGATTTCAAAATCCAGCTCATCTGACTCCAAAGCTCATGTTATAGAAATAATCTAATAAAACGCTTCTATATTGTCATTGTGTCTTCCTTCTACATATAGTACAATAAAACCCTTCATCACATGATTTCCAGAATGTACAATAGGCTTTTGTCCTATTACGTTTGAAAATACCTCAATTAACCAGACAAGCCTGAAGCTCCATTCAGATAAGTATAAGAGTTTAATCTTCAAGTGCTTTTAGCCTTAAATAGACCTCTTGACATTTCAGGAGTGCTCTAATCCAGTTTTCATAATGAAGAATGGTGTAGGGTGAGGAGGGATACAGCATTACAAAAGATTTAAAGAGCTGAGCTCATTGCCTCCAAAGAACATACAATTAAATTGAAAAGAAAACATTAATTTATAAATCTAAATACCACAAGAGTAAGAATTTTAAATAGTGTGTTCACCACATTATCTAGAAAATATGGTCTGGCACATTTATTCGTAGACAATATTTACACAGAGTAGGTGCGAATTTTGTGGAATGAATAAAATAACAAAAGACTGAGACAACTAGAGAAAATATAAAGAAATGCTGAAATATTTGACTCAGGCTATAGGGGCTAATCTAAATGCAGAGAAAATGTCCAAGGTATGTAAAGTGGATCTACCTTGGCCCTCTGAAGCTTATTCGTCTATAATTTTAATCATTGCTTGTATTATATTGCTTTCTTGGATAGGACCCAGCATTGAAAAGAGAGAGAATCATAGCATAGAAAGAGAATAGAGTTTTCCATAGGAATTTATTATTTGACTGTAACTAGACCACAGGGCTGGTTCTTATCAGGGCACCCAACATAAGACTCTTGAAATTCCTTTAAAGAATAAAGACGACTTCCAGCTTGAGCTCTGATGTTTAAAGAGCTCAGAAGTTTTCACTCCCATCCCTGCAAGAAGATGAAGCTGAACCCACTAAGAATCAATGACTTTTCTTGGTCTCATGAGCGGATGGCGTTTGCAGGAAAAGCCACCACCCTGAAACCTGGAGAGACGGGAATTCAGAGGGTCACAGCTGAGATCTGCTTCCCTGGAGGAGGTGCTGCGGGAGCCCTACAGTGGTAGGAACACTTAACCAGCAAATTCAACGAGTTGCTGAAAGTGGAGTGTAGACTAGGACTCTCCTGAAGGTGGCAGTATTGGAGCAGCATACTTCTGTGGTTTTTACCTCTGGGGACGCCGCCATCTTTTCTTGCTGAAGAGTCAAGAAATGTCCTCTCTTGGTTCTGGCGGAGCAAGGGGAAGAGCAATGCTTATGAAGCAGACCCAGAGAAATATGCTCCATACCAAAGGTGTGTTCTCCAGGGTAAAGACATTCCCAGAGACTTATGTCACCTGAGGAAAGAGCATCTCTCCCCCCACCTCAGCCTCCTCCAGCCTTCCTATTTCACCTGAGAGAGGAAAGAAGCTAAGACACACTTGAGAAGGTCACAGCCCAGAGACACAAGCCCGCCTAAAGCCTGAGACTTAACCATGAAGCTGTAAAATACTTCCCCCACCACACCTTCCCACCATGCCAGCAGGACTCCATTGAAACAGCACAGATTCCAGCTGAAGCAGCAGCAATACAGACTTTCTCTGAGAAGGACTTTATCTTAGATAAGCCAAAAGAAAACATGGGAGCCGAAAAACGACAGAAGGAAACAGAAGCCTCTGGCACCGACTGCCAGAGCAAACACGAAACAGAGCCAGACTCCTCTCAAGTAAACACAAAACCTCCCACAAAAGGCCTGCTTACCTCGGTTCCCACTCCTTGATACATCATATCCAGTTTTCAATGAAAAATTGCCAAGCATGATAAAAGTCAAGGAAACACAGTCTGAAGAAAAAAGCAAGTATCAGAAGCATACTTAGATATGATACAAATTTGTTAAATTATCAGACATGGAATTTAAGGTAACAGTGATTAATAGGTTAAGGGCTCTAATGATAAAAAGGACAACGTGCAAAGTGGATGGGTAATAGAAGCACAGAGATGGAAACTATAAGGAAAAAAGACACACGTGAAATAGAAAACATGAATAGAAATCAAAAATGCCTTCAATGGCTTTATTAATAGATTGGATTTTATGTTAGAAATATTGTAAGCAAGAAGAGAACGGAATGAAATGTTTTATGTGTTGAAAAAAATACCAACCTAGAATTCTATCCAGTGAAAGTATCATTAAAAAGTAAAGAAAAAACAAGATTTTTCTCAAATAAAAATAAAGGAATTCATTATCAGCAGCCGTGCCCTTTGAGAAAATTTATAAAACCTTATTCAGAGAGATGAAAAATGATAAATGTAAAAGATTCAGGTCTACATGAAGGAAGACCATTGGAGAAGGAATGTAAAGGTAAAATAAAATATTTTTAAATTCTCAGTTGCTCAAAAATAAGTGCTCATTTAAAGTAGTAATTGTAGTAATGTATTAGCTGATTATAGTAGATGGATCCATGAAATGAATGACAGCAATGCCATAAGGAATACTCTAAGATACCTGAACTACCTACAAAGCAGTACACAGTTATTTGAAAGTGGCCTGAGGTGACTTAAAAATGTATATTGCAAGCTCAAAGACAACCACAAAGAAAATAACAAAGAAGTATATATGATATGCTAAACGAGGATATGAAATAGAATCATATAAGATGCTTAATTAAAACCAGAGGAAGCAGAAAATGAGAACAAAGAGAAAAGAAAAATGCAATTAATAGAAAATAGTTATGAACATGGTAAATATTAATCCAACCATATCAATAATCACTTTAAATGGAAATAGTCTAGGGACTTCCCTGGTAGTCCAGTGGCTAAGACTCTGTGCTCCCAATGCAGGGGGCCTGGGTTTGATCCCTGGTCAGGGAACTAGATCCCATATGCCACAACTAAGAGTTGGCACACCCAAACTAAGACCTTGTGTAGCCAAATAAATTTTTTTTAAAAATAAAGTAAATGGAAATAGTCTAAATAAACCAATTAACAGAGGTTTTCAAAGCAGATAAAAACACAAGACTTAACCACTTTTTCCCCCCAAATTTATTGTGAATATAAAAGTACAGATACATTTAAAATAAAGGAAGAAAGAAAGACCGTGCTGTTATCAAAATAAAGCTGGAATAACAATATTATCTTCAGACCAAAAACAAACTCAGAACAAGGAAAACTATCAGAGATAGACAGGGGCGTTTAACAGTGATAAAGGGATCAGTTCTCCAAGGAAACACAACAATCCTAAATATGTATGCATCTAACAACAGAGCATCAAAATACATGAGGCAAAACTAAAAGAAACAAAAGAAGAAATAGACCCACGGCTATAGTTGGAGAATTCAACACCCCCCTTTCAGTAATTGATAGGTCAGACAGGTAGACAATCAGGAAGTATATAATTGACCAGAATAGCACCGTGAATCTACTTGATCTAATTAACATTTAGCAGATATACTATCCCCAAAACAGCAAAAAATGTGTGCTTTTCTCACTCACCTGGACCATTCATCAATATAGTCCATATTCTGTGCCATAATACACATCTTAACAAATTTATTTTGAAAGAAGTCATACAAAATATTTTCTCAGATCGCAATCGAATTAGACTAGAAATTAACAACAGAAAGATAGCTGGAAAATGCAAAATATTTGGAGATTAAACAACACACTTCTAAATAACCCATGGGTCAAAGAAGAAGTCTCAGGAGACACTTGAATATTTTGAAGTAAATTAAATTGAAAAAACAAATTATCAGAATTTGTGAAACGCAGCAAAAGCAGTGATAGAGTGAAATTTACAGCACTGAATGCACGTATTAGAAAAGAAGAAAGATCTAAAATACATAATCTAGGCTTCCATGTTCAAAAACTAGGAAAAGGAGAGAAATGTAAGCCTAAAGTAAATATAAGAAAATAAATAATAAAAATTAGAGCAGAAATCAATGAAATTGAAAACAGGAAAACAATAGAGAAAAATAGACAAAACCAAAAAGCTGGTTCTTTGAAAAGATCAATAAAATTGATATAACTCTAGTCAGGCTAACCAAGAAAAAAGCAGACGGGATGCAAGTTACTAATATTCGAGATGAAAAAGGGGTCATCCCTACTAATCCCATGGGTAATAACAGAGAAAGAAGGGAATACTATGAACAACTCTATGCCTGACAACACAGATGATAGATACAAATTACCAAAATTCAAACAAGGAGAAACTGATAATCTGAAGCAGCTTATATCTAATGATGAAATTTTATCAATAATTAATAAACATCCCCCCTAAACGTATCATATTCATATGATTTTACAGGTGAATTCTTCCTAACATTTAAGAAAAAAATGACACTAATTCTCCATGATCTCTTTCACCAATCTTAGGAAAATAATAGATGCATATCAATATAACAAAATAGAGAACTCATATATAAACCCACAGAAATACAGTCAATTGGCTTAATTTCTCTTTGACAAAGAAGCAAAGGTGATTCAATCAAAATAGAGAAGTGTTTTCAACTAGTGGTACAGGAACAACTGGACATCCATAAGCAAAAAAAAAAAAAAAAAATACAGGTTCTACAGCTTTCACACAAATTAACTCAAAATGGATCATAGGCCTAAATGTAAAACATAAAACTAACGCTTCTGTAAGAAAACACAGGAGAATATCTAGATCACCTGGGGTTTGGTGATGACTTTTTTTTTTTTTTTTTTTTTTGCGGTACGCGGGCCTCCCTCTGTTGTGGCTTCTCCCGTTGAGGAGCACAGGCTCCGAACGCGCAGGCCCAGCGGCCACGGCCCACGGGCCCAGCCGCTCCGGGGCACGTGGGATCCTCCCGGACCGGGGCGCGAACCCGGTTCCCCTGCATCGGCAGGCGGACGCGCAACCACTGCAACACCAGGGAAGCCCTGGTGATGACTTTTTAAACACGACACCAAAACCAAATCCATGAAAGAAAACACTGATAAGTTGAACTTCATTAAAGTTAAAGTCTTCTGCTCTCTGAAAAGACAAGCCATAGACTGGAAGAAAATATTTACAAAACATCTATTTAATGTAGTATTTGTCCATAAAATATGCAAATTAAAACTTAAATAGAAAAAAATGCAAATTATAATTGCAAATTATAACAATGACATGGAACCACACACCTATCAGCATGTCTCAAGGCCAAAAAGTTAAATACGCCTGAGGGTAAGGAGGTGGAGCAACAGGAGCTCTCATTCAGTGCTGCTGGGGCTGCAGGATGGTGCAACCGCTTCGGAAGACAGTTTGGTGGCTTCTTCCAAAACTAAACATGTCCCTACCATTCAATCCACCAATCAAGCTCCTAGGCATTTACTTGACAGACTTGAAAATGAATGTCCACACAAAAACCTGCATATAGATATTTACAGCAGTTTTATTCATAATTATTAAAACCTAGAAATAAGATACCCTTCAATTGGGGAACAAAACTATTGTACATTCACACAACGCAATATTACTTGGTAATAAAAAATGAGCTATCAAGTAATGAAATGACATGTGTCACATCTTAAATCATATCGCTAATTAAAATAAGTCAATCTGAAAAGGGTAATTACTGTATGATTCCAAATATATGACATTCTGGAAAAAGCAAAGGTATAAAAAGAAAATCAGCAGTGGTTTCTATGGGATTAGCAGAGGTGAGGAAGGCTGAACAGGCAAAGCACAGGGAATATTTAGGGTCGTGAAATTATTCTGCAGGATGCCTGTCACTGTGAATAGATGACATTATGCCGTTGTCAAAAGCCATATATCTTTATAACCGAACGTTATCTTAGTGAATGCAAATTTTAAAATCATTAGGAAATAAGAGAATCCTAGGAAGCAATGAAGAATTTGACAAGAGAATCTAACTACACCGTACATGTATGAAACACCTTCACTGAAGGGGGAAGAGAAAAATTTTCACCTACGTTAACTCCGGAAAGAAGTGAAGTATGTAGGACTGAAAGCAAAGGCGCTGTACATAAACACCATATTATGGTTGCTAAAGTTGTGTTCTACGTGGTAACAGCTAACAATTCTCATGTTGCTATACATGTATACTGGAACTGATTAAGTCAATTAAATGGATGGTGGAAAATGGGTCAGGTTTCTCACTTTTAGAGAGGCAGTTTATAGGTAAACAAGGAAATATTGTTAAACTGATCCACGTGGTAATGTATGAGAGCTGGAGAAATCAGTATGAATTCACGTTTAGCTTAATATAGATAGGGATGGTTACGTATAGAAGTATTGATAAATGAATAAACAGATATACGTATATATGTTAGTATGCACACATATATTTCCTTCCTTCTAACTTGAGGGGACCTAAAATCAATGATACGCCAGAAATAATGAGCACATGCGGTGCCCAGGTCTTGTTTTCTAAAACCTACTCTAATAAAATGAACCAGGGCTCCTAGGAAAATTGGCTGATTCTAGGACTGGTACAGGAAATACACATAGTGAATCCTGAGCATCTTTTAGTGCCAGAAAGTGAGGAAGTACTAAACATACATACACAATGAAGAGACACAGGATCCAACTGTGAGAATTCCCAACAATAAAATATGGAATGATTTGAGAGACAAACAAATAAATAAAAAAAATACAGTAGTAGGATTATAACCCAAAGTTTAAAATATACATCAGGGAGTCCACAATGGTATAAATAAATGACCTAATTAAATAATATGGGGGAAGAGACAAATCTCTCATGCAGTACAATTCCAAATAATATATATTTGAAATATAAATTATACTCTGCCATTAAGAAGATGGAGCATAACTCCTCAGAGCTTACATCTGGGCTGTGCATTGTAACTCCTTCCAAGAAAGTGGGAGAGAACAGGCTGGTGGAGGACGAGGAACTTAGAGTAGAGAAACCAGACAAGCACTACGCTGGGTAGTGATCGAGGTCAACATCTACAGTGACGACTCATGTCAACATTACATTTCCCTGATTCAAGGAGATGAAAATGACACTTTACCTCTGTCATCTTCCTCCCAAATACCCACAACCCCAGTCACATGATGGGAAAATCACCAGACAAATCTCAATTGATGGAACTCCTCAAAATACCTGACCAGTTCTCCTCAGACGGGCAAGGTCATCAAAAGCAGAGCAAGTCTGAGAAATCGCCACAGAAAAGAAGAGCCTACGGGGGGTAGGACATAGGTACTTTGGCATTTTCATGGGATCCTGGAACAGAAGGAGAACATTAGGCAAAATCTGGGGACATCTCAATAAAATATAGGCATTAGTTAATAATACTGTATCATTATTGGTTCATTGATTGGAACAAGTGATTGATCGGAACCAATATAAAATGTTAATAATAGGGGAAGCCGGGTGATGGGTATATGGGAACTCTCTGTACAATGTAATTTTTCTATAAATCTAAAACTGTTCGAAAATAAAATGTTTATGTAATGATATAAGCCCAAGTCATTTTCTCTATCAAAAACACCAATACCAACTGGTAAAGGGTAAACACTAAATTTTCCAAAGTCCTTACCTTTAACTTCTACATTTGGGGATTGCACTGGTCTGCGACAAGTGAATTTCACACACACACACACACACACACACACAACTGTCTCAGTACTGTAATTGGTGTGATGTTCAATTAACCAGGGCACAAATCATGTTAGTCTCCCAATTGGCGAACTGTCAAAAATCCTTCAGTCTCCCGTCTCCCAAAGTGCACGCAGTCAGAGACATCTATAACCTCGTCTTTTAGCTTTTGCTGTAGAGGACTCCGTGATCCCCCGTAAGGGCCCTAGGGTCCAAGCTGTGATAAACCACTCAAATGGTTATTCCTCTCAATGAGATGGAACGACGGACTATTTAACAGCCTTAGTTCCCCGGAGCGCGCTACATTTATCTTCAAGAAATATCCCGGAAAAGACAAAGCTAATAGAGAGAGAAGACCATCAGCTGCCTTCTTGGGCTCACGGGGGTTAAATCCCAGCGACGGTGGAGGTCGCATACCTCGACCTTCCTGCTTCTGCAGTAGTTCCAGCAGCTGACTCTCCTGAAATGTCACGTGAGAAAGTGAGCCACCCTCTTCTGCTTCAGCTGCCGTAGATGACTGTATGAACCCCCTCACTGATTTCTACTCTGCGCGTGCCCTCTTCTAACCACGAGGACCTTACGCACTGCTCTGGAGGCCACCGCACACGTTCTTGCTCATCTTACACCTGCCGACCGGAATATACTGACTTAGCTTGTTCACCTGACAAAAACCTCACGCCTTGTTAAAGTCAGCTGAACCATGATTTCCTTCAATTAAAGCTTTTCCCCGAACTTCTCCCTAACCCAGTGTAAATGCTCATTCACTTGTTGGCCTGCTACAGTTAGTTTCACGAGTACGTTTGACCATCTTCCCTACTAGGCTGTAAGCCTATACAGTTCAAGGGAGAATACGCATATTTTTGTATCTGCATTGTCTAGTATGTGACACATCAGGAACACGAAAATGTTCATCGGCTTAATTAATGAAGGAAGGAGATACTGACCGATGTGTGTATAATGTACTGGGGTACTTTGCTTTTTCTGTGTTCCACCTATTCAAATATTATTGAAAATGAAAGCATTATCCGTTAATTACTTTTTAAAAACATTTTTATTGGAGTATAATTGCTTTACAGTGGTGTGTTAGTTTCTGCTGCATAACAAAGTGAATCAGCTATACGTATACATACATCCCCATATCCGCTTCCGCCTGTGTCTCCCTCCTTCCCACCCTCCCTATCCCAGCCCTCTAGGTGGTCACAAAGCACCGAGCTGATCTCCCTGTGCTATGCGGCTGCTTCCCACTAGCTATCTATTTTACATTTGGTAGTGTCTATATGTCCATGCCACTCTCTCACTTCGTCCCAGCTGACCCTTCCCCCCACCCCGTGTCCTCAAGTCCATTAATTAATTTTAACAGCTAGAAATAAAATGAGCTGATTTCTATCTGAGCCCTCATATTAATTTTGTGTAGCATTTACCCTTGTTAACCACACACAGGCACAAACACTTATGCCGACCTACCTACCAGTAAACAAAATGGACCTGTACTTGCCCTCCCTTGTTCAGAAAAAATTCCAATACCTGAGAGAGGAATGCATGCAATAAAACCTGCCTTCTTGAGTCTGAAACAATTCTATTTACTTGCTAATTCATCCATTTCAGAAAGAAAGAAATTCTGTCATAATTAATCTGTATGTCCTCTCAATATAGACGTGTGATTTTGCATAACACATCTATTTCAATAAACTGCCGTTAGAACCAATAATGTGGATGTCTTATGGAGTTTATTATATGTGATGTTTTGCACACTTCAAATCCCATCCTCACAAAGCTTCGACGACAACAAATTCCTAAGCCAGGGAAAAAGGAAGACAGTTTTCATAAATGTCCCATTTATTTCAAATAATATCCTTTTTAAAAAGAAACAAGTTCCAACTTAGCAGAAGAATTTGGACATTTAGATTTTCTTACAATGTGATTTGATTTATTTGTTCAACATTTTATTAAATACTGTCTAGCTTTTTAAAATAAATATTTTATATAGTATGCCTATCATGTTCCATCTGAACTAAAAAAAAATACAATTGACTATAAGTAATTTCATTGAAATTTTTAACTGTAAATTATTTAAAATATACCAGTTATCCAAAAAAGTCACTGACTCCTAATATTAATACCATTTCTTCACTTAAACACATTCTAAAATCTGAATGACTTGCTGAAACTAAGTGAAAATAGGAATAAAGATGGGATTTAATTAACCTTCATGTCACTTTCACTGTTTTAAAAGGATATCTTTCATGAAATTTTAGATATTATTAAGCTATCTTCTTAGTCTCTGGAATGATTAACTTTGATTTATACCTTTGGTTCAGTTAAATAATCAGAATGTAATGAATTACGACAGATGTTTTTAAATTGCTATAATTTTAATGCATGGTTCATCAAATCTGACAACAACATGGTTTGGCAAGAGATGTATATTCCTATTGTGATGTGTTATTATTGATAATTTTTAAATATTTTGTCAAATATAACATATAACACTGACATAGTAATGATAACACTCAAGAGTTGTGTAAAACCCTCAGAAATTAACGGCAGAAGGAAAACACAATCTTAGTGAAGACACCCCTTTGAACTAAGAAGATTTGTCAAAACCACAGTGACTTCACAGAAACAGAAGGGGACCACACCAGGAGCCAGCAGAGCTCCTGAGAGTGTAATTCACAAGCGCCTCAGACAGGATGCCAAACTGGCACCTCCTAAGAATGGCTCTTCTTCCAATTCCAAACATGAAAGAAAGTTCCTAGCAACAAAGATCCTCTTCTAACAGAGAACCAAGAATTGCAGTAAAGTAACTTACTTCAGAAACAATTGCATCTATAGTTTTTAATGTGAGATTTGGGTCACAAGCTGCTAACCATGCCTCATGTGCACTAATTAAGAATAATTCCACAAGCCCATTCTGCCTGTATGGATTGCTTTCAAGCAAGAATATCCAAGTATGCTGAGTTCAATAAAGACTGAAAATATGGCTGACACTGACACTTATGAACAAATAAATGGATAACTGTTGTAAGACAATATATTTTCTTAAAGTGTAAAGAAAGAACAATTTTTTAAAAATTAAAAAAAAAAACCCTCTACACTGATAATGTAGTGATGAGTGGGTAAGTGTGGTTACCAAAATAGTTAAGTGCTGTAATCCCTTTAAAGCCCCTTAAGTACAGAAATCGCTTTAAAAATGTCAGTGTGTTTGTGGGTGTGGGTGTATTTGCAGTAATTCTGTAAGAATGTGCATCATATGTGTCCATAGTTATTGCTGGCTGATGAAATTAACATTGAATTTGTTTTCTTACTTTTGCCTATCTGTATCTTGATTGTTTCTATTTATAAAGTACTATGTATATAATTATACTTTAAATAATTTAAACAGCAGAAAACACTATATAAAAATTTTAAAGTAAATAAGGACTGTATCTTTGCATTACTCAAAGGATCCACTAGTGTTACTTTAAAGATCTCTATGTATTAAAATTACTTTTTGATACTCAAAATTTAAATTATATAAGATTTCTCTGGGGGCGATGGATTGGGGATAGTGTTTTTTTTTTTTTTAAGTGGCTACTGTCTTTTTCAAAATCAAAGATTTATAATTTAAGAGCCAGTTGTTTTTTACTACAAATTTGGATGGAAATCTGTCACAGTGCAATAGTACCTGCCCCTTACTAGCCCAAATTATAAAAATGTGACGCTTATCCTCATTATAGACATTATTCTTCTGTATTATAATTCAGTGATATCCCTAAAGGCAAGCAACTACTACGGTCTAACGGTTTCTAAATAAAATAACTACTGCCGTCTGGCCAGCGACAGGGGACAGAGACAGTGCCCTTTACAGACTTCTATGAGCTGCCTTCCTGTATCTTGGACTTCCTTATGGTGTCTGTGTCCTAGAGATACGTGCACTAGCTCTTGGAAAGTATGCATGGCCAAAAGATTTTACAATAATTTACGCTGACATGATATCACAAAACTGTCGCGAGAACTGCCAGAAATGATGCAGACACACACATATCTGACTCACACAGACACAGGAAAGAAAATTATCCCTTCCCTCCGTACATTGAAAAAAAGGGCTAATTTTCATATTCATTCCTCAGAATAGAGCATTCAATTATCCCCTTTCCTAGAGAGACTTAGTCACTCAAAAGTCTAAGGATATCTATTCTAATCATCTCCAGAGCCCCACCATTTTGCAACACAAAAGACCTCATGGCTGTCAATTCCAGGAGAGAAGGGAGGCTCCATACCTTGACTTAAAGGTGATTTATCAACCAAGAAAATAAAGGTGACCACCTGTGCGTGCAACACCACGACCACCCACAGTGCTTTATGACTTACCTCCTACCGAAATCTAACCAGCACAAAGGCAGCCCTGACCTCTAGGATCAAACAACCTGAAATCTATGAGGATCCTTAAAAGTAGTTTGTTAATAATGATGGTCAATTAGCAATTGTTTTTCTAACTCTCTATAGTAACAAAGGAAAAAAATCCAAAGGATAAAATCAAATTTATAGGACTCTTGGTACCAGTGTTGGCCAAATATTTAATCATAATTTTGTGAAGTAACCAAATAAATGGAGTGTTGAAGGTCAGTTTCTCTTCCTCCTGTATATGTAAGCATGGCTGACCAACAACAGAAAGGCATGTAGGACTTGCAGAAACAGGAAATTCTACATTAGCCATCATGCCCTTGAAAACCTTAGAGGTGGGTACATTTCAAAGAATGATTTTGGATATTAATTATAATCTTAATTTAAAAAAACCTGAAAAACGGCAATAATTTTATGTTCACTTCATAAATTGATATGTAGTAGTAGAGTTGAGTTTAAGTGTTTTCTAAACTTAGTGGTGAAGCACAGGAAGGACAGAGTTGTCTACTAGCTACAGATCCCATTACCTTATACTCTTCTTTTTATAATCAAAACATCAATTCCATGGAGCCTGCAATTCACCCTGACATAGATATGACAGAAATGTCTTCAAAATGCTTAGCATAAGCCTCCCTAAATCCTTCTTAATTAATGTCTGATTTCTATCATGAGCCCCAAAACTATTTAATTACTTACAACAAAATAAAAGATAAGGCTTTTTGAGCATTAAAACTCTTCGTTGTATTCTTGCCCTTGTTCCTGGCCTTCAACATCATCAATTTATGACTCTGTCTTAAGAGGAACTGTTTGCAAATGAAGCAACTGACAAAGGATTGATCTCCAAAATTTACAAGCAGCTCATGCAGCTCAATATCAAAAAAACAAACAACCCAATCCAAAAATGGGCAGAAGACCTAAATACACATTTCTGCAAAGAAGATATACAGATTGCCAACAAACACATGAAAGAATGCTCAACATCATTAATCATTAGAGAAATGCAAATCAAAACTACAATGAGATATCTCACACCGGTCAGAATGGCCATCATCAAAAAATTTACAAACAATAAATG
>NC_041233.1:113635286-113638414 GCF_002837175.3 Physeter macrocephalus
TATCAAAATGTTCATTGCAGCTCTATTTACAATAGCCAGGACATGGAAGCAACCTAAGTGTCCATCGACAGATGAATGGATAAAGAAGATGTGGCACATATATACAATGGAATATTACTCAGCCATAAAAAGAAACGAAACTGAGTTATTTGTAGTGAGATGGATGGACCTAGAGTCTGTCATACAGAGTGAAGTAAGTCAGAAACAGAAAAACAAATACCATATGTTAACACATATATATGGAATCTAAAAAAAAAAAAAATGTTCATGAAGAACCTAGGGGCAAGATGGGAATAAAGGCACAGACCTACTAGAGCATGGACTTGAACATACAGGGAGGGGGAAGGGTAAGCTGGGACAAAGTGAGAGAGTGGCATGGACATATATACACTACCAAATGTAAAATAGGTAGCTACTGGGAAGCAGCGGCATAGCACAGGGAGATCAGCTTGGTGCTTTGTGACGACCTAGAGGGGTGGGATAGGGAGGGTGGGAGGGAGACGCAAGAGGGAGGAGACATGGGGATATATGTAAATGTATAACTGATTCACTTTGTTATAATGCAGAAACTAACACACCATTGTAAAGCAATTATACTCCAATAAAGATGAAAGAAAGAAAGAAAGGAAAGAAAGAAAGAAAGGAAGGGAGGGAGGGAGGGGGAGAGAGAGAGAGAGAGAGAGAAAGAAAGAAAGAAAGAAAGAAGAACCATTAAGTCCACACATAGAGGGTGAGCATGTGTCCTGGCCGGTCAGAGACAGTTCCAGATTTTCTTTGTGATTTTGGTGTGGGCTTCATCTAGCACACCCTCTTCCTCTCAAAACACCCTGGTTTGAATGATAAATCACATGGCCATCCTTACATACAAAGTAGGGTTCCTAGATCAAATTTGGTGAAAGTTTACAAATGTTCAAGTGTATCAAACCTTGCAGACTATTGGCCACAGAGTTATGGCTCTTCCTAATTTAGGGACAAATTGTATGACAGCAAAATCATGGGCTTTAGTAATAGATTTGAATCTTACAAGGCAAGTTGGTTCACATTACTAAGTGACAGCTCTATTTCCCAGTTTCCTTATATAGTAAATGAACAGGTTGATCTAAAAACACTCCGAAGGAACTCGCACATTTAATATGAAATGATTCTAGGGACCCTTTCAAGATAAACATAGCCTGGGAACATCTGGGATAAAATGTCAATTAGATTGAGCTTTTTCTCTTTGAAAATAAACTTCTAGGAGTATTTCAGAAATATTACTAATTGTATTTCACTCTCCTTATATCTTGCTTCAGAGAAAGAGGCACTTCCTGTGTTAGGAGGTGGCCTAATAAAACCAGGCTTCTCTGAGGATTATCTAAGGCTTCAGGAGGGGAACCTCACTCAGAACAATGGCCTATTTTAAATGGGAACTAACTCCATCTTTCTGTATCTCAGATTTCTAATTTGGCACAAAATTCTCTCTAAATTGCTTAACAAAAATTTTAACTACACAAAATTTCCTTTCATTAGTATTTTTTCTACCAACTTTCAAAATCTCAAGCTAATCTAAACCTACTTTTTAAACTTTTAAATTTATCTTCTACCAAGGTCAAACTCCATATAGATGTGGAATAGGCGATAAAGACCACATTAGTTAAAACTTTCTTACCTTAAGTGATGTTAAGTGAGTGAAACTATAATTTTGGAGGCCCACAAATACATTTTTAATGCAATAGAAATTATATTTCCCTTGAAAACTTTTTATAGACCTACTAAAATTTCCAAGGACTTCAATATAATACTGCATAAAAGAATTATTGGACTTATAAAGAACTAAATGTAAGAACTAAAACCATAAAACACCTAGAAGAGAACATAGGCAGAACACTCTTCAACATAAATCATAGCAATATTTTTTTTTTGGATCTGTCTCCCAAGGCAAAAAAAAAAACTAAAGCAAAAATAAACAAATGGGACCTAATTAAACTTAAAAGCTTTTGCACAGCAAAGGACACCATTGACAAAATGAAAAGATAACCTACTGAATGGGAGAAAATATTTGCACATGATACGACCCATAAAGGGCTAATATACAAAATATACAAACAGTTCATACAACTCAATATCAAAAAAAAATCCTAACAACCTAATTTAAAAATGGGCAGAAGAGGGCTTCCCTGGTGGCGCAGTGGTTGAGAGTCCACCTGCCGATGAAGGGCACACGGGTTCATGCCCTGGTCTGGGAGGATCCCACGTGCCGCGGAGCAGCTGGGCCCGTGAGCCATGGCCGCTGAGCCTGTGTGTCCGGAGCCTGTGCTCCGCAACGGGAGAGGAGAGGCCACAGCAGTGTGAGGCCCGTGTAATGCAAAAAAAAAAAAAAAAAAAAAAAAAAAAAAAAAAAAAACTGGGCAGAAGACCTGAATAGGCATTTTTCCAGAAAAGATATACAGATGGCTAACAGGCACATGAAAAGATGTTCAACATTGTTAATCATTAGAGAAACGCAAATCAAAACCACAATGAGATATCACTTCACACCTATCAGAATGGCTATCATCAGAAAGTCTACAAATAAAAAAAGGTTGGCAAGGATGTGGAGAAAGGGAACACTTGTATACTGTTGGTGGAAATGTAAATTTCTGTAGTGCAGCCACTATAGAAAACAGTACGGAGCCTCCAAAAAAAATTAAAAACAGAACTACCAGGTGATCCAGCAATTCCACTCCTGGGTATTTGTCTGAAGAAAACAAAGACACTACTTCAAAAACATACATGCACCCCAATGTTCATAGTAGCATTATTTACAATAGCCATGATATGGAAGCAACCTAAGTGTCCAACAGATGAATGGATAAAGAAGATATGGTGTTTACATACAAAGGAACAATACTCAGCCATAAAAAAGAATGAAGGGCTTCCCTGGTGGCACCGTGGTTGAGAGTCTGCCTGCCGATGCAGGGCACACAGGTTCGTGCCCCGGTCTGGGAGGATCCCACGTGCCACGGAGCAGCTGGGCCCGGGAGCCATGGCTGCTGAGCCTGCGCGTCCAGAGCCTGCACATCCAGAGCCTGTGCTCTGCAACGGGAGGGGCCACAACAGTGAGAGGCCCGCGTACCGCAAAAAAAAAAAAAAAAAAAGTCAAATAATTC
>NC_041233.1:113639173-113644539 GCF_002837175.3 Physeter macrocephalus
TGGTTGAGAGTCTGCCTGCCGATGCAGGGCACACAGGTTCGTGCCCCGGTCTGGGAGGATCCCACGTGCCACGGAGCAGCTGGGCCCGGGAGCCATGGCTGCTGAGCCTGCGCGTCCAGAGCCTGCACATCCAGAGCCTGTGCTCTGCAACGGGAGGGGCCACAACAGTGAGAGGCCCGCGTACCGCAAAAAAAAAAAAAAAAAAAAAAAAAGAGAATGAAATTCTGCTCTTTGCAGCAACATGGATGGACCTAGGGAGTATTATGCCAGAAAAATAAGAGAAAGACAAACACTCTATGTTATCACTTATATGTGGAAGCTAAAAAATAAAACAAACAATCCTATGTAACAAAACAGAAACAGACTCACAGATGTAAAGAACAAACTAGTGGTTACCAGTGGGGAGAGAGAAGGGGCAAGACAGGAGTATGAGATTAAGACATACAAACTACTATGCATAAAATAGATGAGCAAAAAGAATATATTGCATAGTACAGGGAAACATAGCCATTGTTTTATAATAATGTTAAACAGAGTATAATCTATAAAAATATTGAATCACTATGTCGTACATCTGAAACTAACATAATATTGTAAATCAACTATGCTTTGAGAAAAAAAGAAAAAAATATTGGAAATGTATATGTATTTGATTAAAACATTGAAACTGTCTTCTAAGAAAACAATGTTTTTGATAGGCAAAAATCTTGCAAAACATGGATTCCAAGCACACACAGCCGAATCAAAAAAAACAATCAAACAAAAAACTATCCTTACTGCCACATGAAAAGCTGGCATTACTTTGGACTGTTGCATAAAACTCCATCATAGGATCAAATTATGCTTATATTTTCCCACTTGGTTAAGGACCTTTGGGCCCTCAGATCCCTGTTTATAAATATATTCAGTAAACTTTATTATATCTGTCCCATACAGATACCATGGGAGAAAAGTTTTGGTGTATATTTCCATATCTGTGGGATATTTGCACTGTTATGCTATATCCATAATGAAGTATTACTGGATTACTCTCCAAACTATTTACACTAATTTAAATAAAACTAGTTTATTTTATTATTATACAAGATCAGTGTATTTTGGTAACAAAACTTCCAGAAACTTGGTGGCTTAAACAATAGAAAGTTATTGTCTCACAATTCTGGAGGCTAGAAGTCTGAAATCAAGGAGTTGGCAGGGTCATGGTCCTCTGAAGCCTCTAAGGGAGAATTTCTTTCATGCCTTGCCCTAACCTCTGGTGTTCACCAGCAATCTTTGGTATTTGTTGTAGACCCATCACTCCAGTCATGTGGACGTCTTCTCCATGTGTCTTCACATCTTCTTGCCTCTGTGTGCTTATCTCTGAGTCCAAATTTCCCCTTTGTATAAAGACACTAGTCATGCTGAACTAAGTCCTACCCTAACAATCTATTTTAAACTGATAACAATTAGCAATGCAGGAACTTTCTCTTTCCAAACATCTACACCAGCACTAGTCATTTTCTGATATGTCTCTTTTTGTTATCTTGTGGGTATGACTTATAACTCTGTTATTTTTGTTTCCAGTCTGTTATTACTATTGAGGTTGGTTACGTATCTCTCCAATTATATCCTAGATACCACAATTTCCTTCCACTGAGTTTTTAACTTATAGATGTTCCTTGCATATTTGAGATATTAATTTCTTGTTGGTATCAGATATAGCAAATATCTTCTCCCAATCTATTACTGCATTTTAATTTTGTATATGTAACCTATTTTTGAACACACATGCTGAATTTTGCTTTTTCAAATACACTGGGGGTATTCTCCTATGACTTAAGGTTCTTTAGGCTAAGAAATTCATCTTTGCCAAAGGGTTATAAAGACATTTTTTCTACATTCTCTTTTATTAGTTTAAGAGCAATATCTTTGTCATTAACTTATTGGGATTTATTTTGATTATGTATGATTTAGGATTTCTATCTTAAAATTCTCCTTTGTTAGCTAATTTGCCCATGTGATCTACCATGGCATTCATCTTTTCCTCAGTAATTTGGGTTGTCACTTGAGTCATATAGCAAGTTCTCTTCTATCCAGGGTCTCTTTCTTAGGATTTCTATTTCATTGCATTAACTTATTTGTCCATTTCTCTAATTTACTACACACTGTGTTTTCACTACCACATTTTTTATATATTAATACTTAGTAGAGTGATTTTTACCTCCTTTGATCCTATTTTTCAAATTGTCTTAGATATTTATCTATCTTAGGATATAAACTGCAGGAAAATATAAATTGTAATATGATATAGATATTAAGATCAGGTTGTCAACTTTCCTAGGAAAACATATTGCAGAAATTTTCATTGAAATTGCATTGAATTTAGAAATTAGTGTAAATATATTTATTCTTATTTATTTAGATCACTTCTAATATCCTTTAAAAAGAATTTAAATATTTCTCCCATAAAAGTCTAGGGTATATTTTATAATGTCAATGACTATTTTCTGTGGCTTTTGTAAAGGATTATTTTTTTCCAAATATATATCCTAGACTGTCAGTGCATGCCACATACATTTTCTTTGTAAACTGATTATGTATCCAGAAATTTTACCTAATTCTTTTTAGTTTTTCAAGAGTTTATCTCTTAATATTTTGCTATTTATATTTAATTGCAAAATCAGATAATCATGTCCCCTGCAAATTATTAAATTTGTCTCTTTATTCTGATTTTTTTCTATTCTGTAATTCATGTTCATGTCTTATTGCTTTGCCTAGAACTTCTGGACATTTTTTCCTTGTCCTTGGTCTAGGAAATATTCTTGACTTATTCTTGAAAACTTCTTAGAAATATTGAGTCTAAAATTTCTGTATTACACATGCTCTTTGCTGCAGGATATTGTTGCGGTTTATATAATCTTAACAAAGCTCCTTTTTATTTTCAATTTGAAACTTTTATCATGGATAATGAATTGTATCAAATACTTTTTCAGCATGCACTGAGAGGGTTGTTATTCCTTTATTCCATTAATGTGGTAAATTATGTAGTATTTTTTTGATGTATAATTCCACTTAATTTTTTAAGGCACCTATTCATAATCTTAATATCTTATATTTTAAATAATAAATTTCTGTCAGTTACAAGTTTATTGTCACAGATAACTTTTTGCTCTTTTTAACACTGAAATTTCATAAGAAAGAAGAATAAGGTCTAACAATAACATAAGAATCTCAACAGATTATCATGTGTTTATTATTTTGAAACACTTCTCTAGATCACCTTTTTTTTCATTGATGAGCTATTGTAGTTTTTCAAATTATAAAATTTTGTCACTGGGCAAAAAGTGAGCCCTGTAGAAGCTCAGTCCCCAGTGATTAAGAAAAAAGGGCCTGTAATCACTTTCTAAGTCCTCACCAACTTTGTGAATATTCACCTCTTCACTCCAGTCTTGAGGTCAGCTCAGAGGAATAATTGTTTGCCAAAAGCAGTTGGAAAATTGTGACTTCTAAATTGGCTATTTCTATGCAAAGTGTTTTGGCCTTTTTAGGAGGTGCTGTATTAGGGCTTTCTAATTAACTTCAATTTGCAAATCATAGTTGACTCTAATTTGCAAATTCTATGTATTAATGTGAGTCAAGAATAGTTAATATTAAGTGTTACCTAATCAGCTTACAAAAATAACAGGAGAGTCATCAGCTTGGTATTTATAAATACAAAGAACACTTGGAACATGGTATGGTCTCAGCAAAACAGTAAATGAACACAGTCCTGCTTACCAGAGAAGAAACAGAAAATCCCAAATTCCCTTCTGAATACATCTTTCTTAGGAAACCATTCGGTTTGAAGCCTGATAGAGGTCCTATCCAGTAGACCAACTTGTGGTCACAGTGATATCCTGTGACCATTTATGCAATATTTTATATGCAATATTTTAGCTCAATCTCTCATGATAAGAGGCTGTGGTCCTTCTTTTTCTATTAACAAAATGTTCATTTAAAAAATATAACATACTTTACACATTTTAATAGTAAGATTTTCTAGGGTAATAGAATTAGCAATCCTTAATTTATTGAGGATTAGTATATTCTAGTCACAAGGTCAGGAATGGGAAGGCAGACAATGTTTATTTAACTTTGTGCCCATTTTTTGATGTGTCTTTCACCTCTGCTGGATTATAAAATCTTTCAAGGCTGAGACGTTATTTGATTCCTTATTTTATTCTTTTTTATATCTCCATGGTCTGCACAGTTCTGGAACAGGATGAGTGTATACTAAATACAAGATAGAAAGATAATGAATGAAAGGATGAAGGATGTACAAAGAGAAAATTTGACAAGAATCCAAGTGACGTCGTAATGGGGGATTGGTGGACAAACAGAAACAACAAGAGTAATTAGTAAGCCCAGAGGACACAGATATGCAAAGGGGAAAAAATAGAAAACACACTGTCAATCAAATTCCTGAATAGATTCCAATTCCTTAACGTTAAGCTCCAATGAAACTCTCCAATTCTATCAAATAATTTGCAGTCTAAATAGATTTCTGGGGTGATAATAATATAGCATTATCACTGAATTCAGTGTGTTTACATTTAATTTTTAGAAGCTGTTGAACTCTCAATAATTAATATCCATGAGAATTTTAATTGGTTTGAAGGCTGGTCAGTACGTCAAGAACACTAAATCTACACTTCATCCTAGACCAAGAATTTTGCACTTTCATTGAATGTAGGAGTGATGAAAGAAGCTATTCTTAATAGAGAACAAACACTATTAATTTCTGTTTATATACAAGACATCTCGGAAGATAGTGGAAAACCACCCGCTGAAACCTTTTTCCAAATGACAAGGGAATACTGAATTGTGCTTTTAGTTTCAACAGCGCCATCTGCTGGGGCCCGGCATCAATGTCAGTTGTGCCAGGTGGGTGTAATTATTTTGCTAATCTTTTGTTAATTTAAAAATAAGGCCGTACAAAGGAAACCATAAACAAGACAAAAAGACAACCCTCAGAATGGGAGAAAATATTTGAAAATGAAGCAACTGACAAAGGATTAATCTCCAAAATTTACAAGCAGCTCATGCAGCTCAATATCAAAAAAACAAACAACCCAATCCAAAAATGGGCAGAAGACCTAAATACACATTTCTCCAAAGAAGATATACAGATTGCCAACAAACACATGAAAGAATGCTCAACATCATTAATCATTAGAGAAATGCAAATCAAAACTACAATGAGATATCTCACACAGGTCAGAATGGCCATCATCAAAAAATTTACAAACAATAAATGCAGGAAAGGGTGTGGAGAAAATGGAACCCTCTTGCACTGTTGGTTGGAATGTGAATTGATACAGCCACTATGGAGAACAGTATGGAGGTTC
>NC_041233.1:113644822-113730711 GCF_002837175.3 Physeter macrocephalus
GATAAAGAAGATGTGGCACATATATACAATGGAATATTACTCAGCCATAAAAAGAAATGAAACTGAGTTATTAGTAGTGAGGTGGATGGACCTAGAGTCTGTCATACAGAGTGAAGTAAGTCAGAAACAGAAAAACAAATACTGTATGCTAATACATATATATGGAATCTAAGAAAAAATAAAAGGTCATGAAGAACCTAGGGGCAAGACAGGAATAAAGACAAGACGCAGACCTACTAGAGCATGGACTTGAACATACATGGAGGGGGAAGGATAAGCTGGGACAAAGTGAGAGAGTGGCATGGACATATATACACTACCAAATGTTAAATAGATAGCTAGTGGGAACTAGCTGCATAGCACAGGGAGATCAGCTTGGTGCTTTGTGTCCACCTAGAGGGGTGGGATAGGGAAGGTGGGAGGGAAGGAGACGCAGGAGGGAAGAGATATGAGGATATATGTATATATATATAGCTGATTCACTTTGTTATAAAGCAGAAACTAGCATACCACTGTAAAACAATTATACTCCAATAAAGATGTTAAATATATATATATATATGGCTGTAAAATGTCTTTGGAAGCTAAAATACATCGTCTAATTTGGAGCGGTAGCACTCCGTTCAACAACTCTATCCAGTGGTGGGATAAAAGAAAACCATCAGGAAAAGACACAATGGGTTGAAGGATGTGTATTGATTTTAAGCGCTATTGTGCTGTCCAGGGTTAATCTCCTTCTCCCTGTAGACCATCAGACTTGAGAAGTACTACATCGGTACTCCCACTCCCTCTGACGACTGCCTTTCCTGGGTCTACAACACTGGGCATGGCAGCTGAAAGAAATCCATGGACCTCAGAATTCAAAGTATCAATATTGTGCTCCTTCTAGCCTACCTACTAAATTTACTTTCTTGGTTAATTGTTTCTGGCCTTAAACCCTTTTCTGAATGTCCTCATTAAGCGTGGCACTAAAAATTAGATAATATTCTGGATATTATATTTATGTCAATTTAATAAAAGGTTGCACTAAATTTTGACAGGTATGTCAAAAGCTTCTGCTCTTTTTCATATCGTTTGTTAGCCAAGAGTATCTTACCTAAACATTATAAGGTTAATCTTTTAAAAATCTAAATAAATGATTTTATATTTATACTTTAATGTTTTCTTAGCATCATTTGCCACTGATATACTAAATATGAATTACAGGTACTATATTAGTTAAGTATTTATCTTTTCTTACCATCAAAAACAGCATCAAAGAGAGCAGATGCAGTACTGAGTGTTGCCAGTAGAGGACGCTCTCTCAGTTGATACCAATTCGTTCTCTGGCTTTTTAAAACAGAGTTGCTAAAGCTTGTTAAAAATCTATTTAAACAAACTGTCCTCTACCTAAATGGGGTACATTGTTTTCAAAGACAGAGACAAAAAGCCTTTATCATCGCATTATTTAATATTTTTCCCAAGACTGTCATCAAGTCATCTAAACAAAACATTTAGAGGTGTTCAAATAGAAGACAGAGGAGCAATTGTAGTTCTTTTCAGAAAATATTATCCCCTATTATGGGTGGAATTGTGCTCCCCCCAAAAGATATGTTGAAGTCCTAATGTCCAGCACTTCAGAACGTCCCCTTATTTGGAAGCAGAGTTTTGCAGATGTAATTAGTTGAGGCACTAAAATGAAGAGTGGGATGGGCTCCAATATATGAAGACAGACGCACCCAGGGAGGATGCCCACGTGACAATGAAGACGGACTGGCGAGAAGCAGCTGTAAGCCAAGGAGTCCCCAGAAGCTAGGCGGGTGAACGATGCAAAAACTGCAATTCAGCAATGCAGGAATAGAGTTTTCCATATGATCTTCAAAGAAGCACCCAAGTTCCTAGGCCAGAAGCATTTAGCTATGAACTTAGAAGCATAATATCAAGGCACAGCATCTGAATTCAATTTACAAAGATTTTCTAGACTTTTCATTCCCAGAGTTACCAATGGCCTGGTTCCTGCCAGCCTTCACCCAAGTCCATCCAGAATCAGATGGAATCCCTGAAGAAACTTTTAGAGCATTTTTTTCCTGATGTCCATGAGCCTTTGACCCCTCAGTTCATATCGTTCAGTAGGTGTCGGAGTGGGGACTCCAATGCCCTCTTCCTGCTCCTTCACCCGATCTAATCTGAGGCTCAACTTAAACCTTTTCCATGAAACATTTCACCGGGCTTCCCTCTCAGGACCAGTGCTTCGCCTCACACACTTTATTATTTATTCACTGTCACAGCCAGAATTCCTGTTCTATCTCCTGTGTATTATTTATCTCTCTCAACTAAAAAGTTATTTGAAGACAGAGACAAGGCCATATATTTATTCTATATCCCTTGAGAATCTTAAGGGGACAAAAAACAAACCCGAGGAATATTCTTGAAAAGAAAACAAAAAAGCAAAATGAATCACCGATGCAGTGACCGTCCAAAAGCAGAACAGTTTGTTTGTGTCCTGGCAGTCTTTTCTGGTCCTAATAGATAAACACAGAGACAGGATAACTGAATACTTCATTGGCTTGTGATCAGAGAGCAGTGATCATCTGATTGTGTCTTCGGCGGCATCCCTGATAAAACACCAGGAAGATGCACCGCTCCAGCCTCCGAGAGCAGGTCTCTGTGAAAGCACTGATGATGGCTTTGTACCTGAATCCACTCACCTCCCCACACAGTAGGGAATGAGTGAATCTTAAATAAGTAATTTAGAAGCTGTTTAAATCTGACCAGTTTCCACAGCCAAGAAAGCAATAAGAGAAAGTGATGGTAAGGGAGAGATATGGCATGGGTTGACTCTCAGGAGTGAAGGTTCCAAGCATTCTGAGTAGAACAGGGATGGATTTCCAGTCTCACGCTCTCTGTTGTAATTAAGACAAGTAGGAAGGAAAGAAAAGCAGAAAATAACAGGCTGAGTTGGAAATAATTGTAAGTGCTTCAAGGAGACAGCCTGGAAATCGTTAAGACTCCAGTGGTTGTCAGAACCTGACTAGTTTCTAGTCATCTTATATTAAAGATGAGTCATGGGGATATTGATACCTCATGCTAGACTTTAGGCAGGAAAAAGGAGAATAAGAACAGAGAAGTCAATAATGAGAAGCTGGTTCTTGTAACATTTTTCCTTTTACTGTCATTTTCTCTTGGGCTTTTCATTACCATCTGATGCTCATCCCTTCACCAGCCACATTAAGTGAGTGGTGGTCGGACTGTTGGTCCCACCAACACAGGCAAATCTGCTGGGGCATGCCTCTCTCCCCTTTTAGATATATCCACGTTGACACCCTTCTCCAGAAGTCTCTTACGATTCCCACCAGGGAAAAGTGAATACCCCAACATGTCTAATATGTTTTGCAACCCTCTTTTCCTCTCTCTAGTTATCTTAAAGCTTTGCGAAATGAAAAGAATCTCCTCTTAGTCAAAAGATTGAGAACCCCTGCCGGAGGCTGCTAACCTCTTAGATATAAGAAAGAACATCCTGGCAAGAAAGGTTGTTAAACGTCAAAATGATTTAGCAATAAAGGTTGTGGAATCAGCTCCCCTGCAAATCTTCACTTCTAGGATAAATCAGGTCCCTGCAGAACTGTTGACACCAGACGACTTCTGAAAAGGCAGGGTAGACTAGTTCCAATGCCAAAAATTAACTAGTGTGAAAAACTGTCAATGGTACAAACAGCTGATTCCTTCTGGTCGTGGCAATGGATTTATTCATCCAACTTAAAAGAACTAAATGGAAGTAAGCCTCAGCCTGATTTGAACACTTTATAAATGATCTTTCCAGACAAGACAACTTCTTTTACCCTAAGAGATAATTTTGTGTCTCATGGAATTTACCCAATGCCTTGGTGTGTGTGTGCCCCAGGAGACCAACAAGGATGGAAACTCATTCAGTTCTGCAGGACCTCTTAAGCAGTCTATGGAACTAGTTGGCTCCAGTGAGGGTGAAAAAAGGACCTTTCTAATTTCTTTAAGAAATTGCTTCTTTTCAGAGTTTCCAAGACGTGGAAACCGTTACTTATTAACTCGTTATATGATTAATAAAGTGTGAAACGGAATTCCTGCTCCTTATTACTTTGAAGAATCAAAGATAAATATGTTAGGCTCTAGTGCTACCCCGAGAAGGCCAGGAAGACGTACAATCCAAGAACTTATTTATAAGACTTGGCAAACAGGTGGGCTTTGTAGCCAGTATTACTAGACGTCTAGGATATACATGCATATGCAGGCACTCACACACACACAGACACACACACACTACTCAGTCATTGTTATTACCTTTTATTAAGACAATCTGTTAGAGCAGTTTAAGGCTGACAGCAAAATCGAGAGCCAGGTACAGAGATTTCCCACATACCCTCCTCCCCAACACGTGCACAGCCTGACCCTTTTCAACATCCCCCAACAGATGCTACATGTGTTACAAATGATGAACCTACACTGACATGTGGTCATCACCCAAAGTCTCTAGTTTACCTTAGGGATCGCTGTGGGCATTGCGTTTTCTGTGAGCTTGCACAAATGTACGTTGACGTATATCCGTCATTATTATATCATACAGTGTAGTTTCACTGCCCCCCAAACCCTCTGTGTTCTGCCTATTTATCCCTCCTCAACCATAGCCACGATTTTAAGTCCATGATTTCATAAGGGAAATTTATTAGAGAAAAAGGATATGGACCAGAAAGAAGTAGATAGAGCTATGAAAAAGCAGCTCTGCTTATAGGAATTAGAAAACGCATGACGCAATAAGTAGCATTTGAGTTGGACCATAGAGATAAAGAGATTTATTCCAGGTCGTGAAAGCTGGGGCTTTGTAGGCCGTATAAACAGAGAGAGTTGATAAATGGCACAGTGTGCTCACGGAAGTGTGAAACACTCAGGGTAGTTTTGTGCAAGAAAGGAGGTAGTCATCGATCTTTTACCCCCTGTGAAGGGACTGAGACTTTATGCTGTAGGCAACGAAGAGGCGATGAACAACTTTAACAGAAGGATGGAATAACCAATTGTGGGTTTTACGATGACAATTTTATTGGAAAACTGAAGAATTCAGAGGAATGGGAAGAAACTAAGAATTTCGGATAGAAGTTATTTCAAGAGAAGAGAAATGTTATTCAAGAGACAAGGTCACGCCCACCGTGACAGGTGATAAAATAGGAATTCCGGCTGTGATAATGAATAAGTAATCAAGTGTGTGAGGCAAAGCATTTGTGCTGAGAGGGAAGCCCGGTGAAAACTACCCTGAGTGTTTCACACTTCCGTGAGCACACTGTGCCATTTATCAACTCTCTCTGTTTATACGGCCTACAAAGCCCCAGCTTTCACGACCTGGAATAATTCTCTTTATCTCTATGGTCCAACTCAAATGCTACTTATTGTGTCATGCGTTTTCTAATTCCTATAAGCCGAGCTGCTTTTTCATAGCTCTATCTACTTCTTTCTGGTCCATATCCTTTTTCTCTAATAAACTTCCCTTATGAAATCTCGGACTTAAAATCGTGGCTGCGGTTGGGGAGGGATAAATAGGCAGAACACAGAGGGTTTTGGGGGCAGTGAAACTACACTGTATGATATAATAATGGTGGATATACGTCAACGTACATTTGTGCAGGCTCACAGAAAACGCAATGCCCACAGCGATCCCTAAGGTAAACTAGAGGCTTTGGGTGATGACGACATGTCAGTGTAGGTTCATCAATTGTAACACATGTAGCATCTGTTGGGGGATGTTGATAAGGGTCAGGCTGTGCACGTGTTGGGGAGGAGGGTATGTGGGAAATCTCTGTACCTGGCTCTCGACTTTGCTGTCAGCCTTAAACTGCTCCAACAGATTGTCTTAATAAAAGGTAATAACAATGACTGAGTAGTGTGTGTGTGTCTGTGTGTGTGCGAGTGCCTGCATATACATGTATATCCTAGACATCTAGTAATGCTGGCTACATAGTAGGCATCAATAAAAGTTTGTTGAATGAAATTGTAGAAAGGTGCCATGTTTTATAGAATTCTATCCTATTATCAGTGTTCACATCTCCAGACTAAAATGTCCTCTTACAGCACCACCTTCATCAAGAACTATCATTTCACTTGCAGTATACTGGTCTTTGCCCAGATGCACTATGATTTTTTAAGAAAATACACACAATTTCTACAATTAAATTTAGGAGAAGAGTCATTTTTATGTTTGATTTTTGTTGTGTAGTCATTGTGTATTGCAAAACAACAAAAAAATGCCATTGTAATGTTTAAAACAAAGAGAGATTCATGACAAAATTTCCCTTCAAAGACTACGCTGATGGAGAAAGCCGTAAAGCATCAGTTCCAGATACCCAGGATGACATGGTGTTGTCCAGTAAGTGAGAAGGACAGAAATCTCCAGATGGCACCGCAGAGACCTCCACAGTCCCATCATCATTCCAGCCTCTGCCTCTGGGAATAGTGAGGCACAGACCACGGATCTCGGGATTTGTAGTAGGGCCTTCTCTAGGTTTGAGAAGAATGCACAAAGAGAACGAATTTTCCAAAATAAAGGCACAGCATCCTTAGATAAGCAGGATGAATTGTCTCCAGGATCAAAGGCTTCGATAGATGAACTCAGTTTACTTTGCTCCAACAAGGAGCATAGAAGTTACTAAGATGAATGAGATCCAGTGTCAATGCACTAGTGATTTATGATTCAGGGGGAGAGTGGATCTGATTAATTGGTAGTTTTATAGAATGTGGCAGAAAGCTTTGAGAAAGACTTGCGTTATAAACTCAAAACTAGTTTACAGATTTCTGCCATGAGGTAAAATAATAGAGGGGCAGCTGAGCTAGGGTACTCTATCTCAATCTGACAGTACCGCTGGGGCATCTTACTTCTTAGCAGTATATTGAGAAAGGAGTTCTTAGTGAAGGAAACGCAGCCTACATATGTTTAGATTTCCTGTCTAAAATCTAACTTTTTATTCAAATGTGTATCCTCAAATAAGAATAATAATTTCAATTCAGAACATTTATATGAGTCATTACAAAATCACACAAAGCAGTGTGAATTGTGTTTTTTTCAAAAATTACCATGAGACAAAAAGAAGTTTCACATCATCTGTCTGTCTGTCTATCTATCTATCTATCTATCTATCTATCTATCTATCCATCTAAACACAGTTTTGAATAAAGTATCAAATATATCAAACAGCTACAGTGCTACTTAGGGGTGTCAGAGCCCTTAGCAAATAAAGCTCTGTTTTATTTCACTTTGTTTACATTTCTGGTTCACAAAGATTTCAAACTTTAAAACACCAACATAATTTCTGTGGATGATCAAAATTTGTTGGTTATAATGATACATTGGAAGATCTCTGTGAGGAATAGTCTACAGTGGTCTAGAGTACAGTTTGCCATTTTTACTTTTAAATGTCTTTGTATGTAACAATGGAATATACACCTATGGATCACAATGAGAATAATCTTGGTGCACATCTGGGCTTTGTGAAGAGATATAATAAACAGCAATATTATTGTAGCTCTTTTATTGTGCTGTGTAGCTTATAAAACACTTTCACATATACTAATTAATTGATCAGTTTTTTAAATTAAGGAGTAGCAATAATAGCTCCAAAACTCTGAAAACTCAACTGTAAAATCAACACATGGGAGATCATCTTGAAAGATCATCTTAGAGACAAAAAAATTTTTAAGGCAGAAACAAAAATAGTAATGAGATGAGTTACGTTACAGAGAGTGTAAGGTATTACCTTGATGATTTACCAAAGGGAACACTATTTCCTAGTGTATCCAGGTTCAGCTACAGAATTCCAATCACAGGATGCTCTGGGCAGCCCTTGCCAATAGGACTGAGACTCCATGCACTACATGAGACTCACTGCCATCTTAGATTGAGATGAAGGAAAAGAACAAACAAACCAACCAACCCCTTTTTCAGTTTGCATAGTGATCTCAGTATGGGAATAAACCAAATTTACCAGGATTTCTGGATCTATGGAGAAGAAAGCTCCTACATTGTGTCTACCAATAAAAGTATTATTAAGAATGGAACTATTAAGTGGTGTGGCCAAGATGGCGGGTAGGAAGATGGGACTCCCCTCCCCCTGCAGGCACCGCAAAATTACAACTATTTACAGAGCAACTATCTATGAGGATGACCTGAAGACCAGCAGAGAAGATTTTCCACGACTAAAGATATAAAGAAGGAACCACAACAAGACGGACCAGGAGAAAGGTCCTGGTATTTTGGGGAAAAAAGAGAAGCACCTAATCAAAGAAGCACTGTTCCTGTGAACTGCTCCTTGACCAGAGTTGATGAAAGACAGAGAAATGGAGATAGCCCAGTGGCTGTGTCTTCATACATGTGAAACCAAAGCAAAGGAAGAGGCTGGAGTCGAGCAGAGAAGCACCCTTGTGAACACGGTGGTGACCACTGCTGAACCTTGTCATCTACACTCGGTGGAAGAAACAGGTCCAACAGGCTGTGAGGGGCACTCTGTCCAGGGTGAGATTGTAGAAATAGAATCAGCACTTTGGGGGGACTGCAAGTTGAAAAGTAGAAGACAAATGCAATTGAAAAGCAGGGTTCCCCTTACATTACAGACAAGAGGGTTGGATTTTCATCCATCAGAGCCTGCTTTAATGACATTCAACACGGAAGAAGAGGTCCAGAAAAAATGGGGGGTAAAATTCAAATTTCTGCAGAAACTAATGTCATACAACCACAGAGAGTTTCTATAAAGGGATTTTTTTTTACCCTACAAAGAGTAAAAAACAGTTTCCTTGCATGTGCCCGTGGTCCATGTTAAAGAATAAAGAAGACATCAATAAAATATCTTCTTTAATGTTTTTTTAAAAGAATAAAAAATAATAATGGAAATATCAATAATGGCTAACTTTTACTGAGAGCTTCTCTGTGCTTCCATGAAGCATTTCACTTGAACTTCATAATAAACTTCTGAGTGAGATAGCTATTGTTCATCCTATTCACAAATAAAGAAATGAAATTAGAGACACACTTACAAGCTAGTAAGTGTGGGAAGGGGCTTTTAGGTAGTAGTTTCTATACCACAGATGAAGGCTGACGTCTAACTTATGCTCCAGATATAATTAATAGCAGAGTTCTTAATCTTACTAATTTAACATGAACAAATGCTATTCCCTTGTTTTATTTCCTGTATTATGATTATCTTTTTATGTTAGGGTTTTACTACCTTCAGTTGTGATATACTTCAATCTTCTGAGTCCCATTAAAAACAAACAAACAAACAAACAAACATTTTTTTCTCAATTTATTTATCCACAGGGGGTTACGGAACCCTAGTCCCTAAGGTTGAGATGGAATTACTGTGTTAAGAATATATCCTTCAGAACCTGGAGCAATGAAAACCGTTACTCTTCCTGCCTGTGTTGAGCAGCTCTGACGGAGCTGGCACTGCCTATCCCGGCTGGTGCTTTCTTAGTTCACAGCTGGAAATGCCAAGGTGTCAGAATTACAGGCATTTGCTTTCATGCTATTTCAACTAAATATCTTTAGTCTGATACTCACCAAATAATCCTCATTTATACAATTTAGTTTATTATGTAATATTTTAAAACTGTCAGGAGATCCCAAATAGCACACCCACTTTCCTGCTCCATTATTTTATATATTTGGGGAGCTTGTGAACTGGTTAGTTTGCAACTGATGTGCAAAATGCAGTCAAATCCAGGACTCTGAAGAGACTGGGAAAGACTGAGTTTCTGTGCTTAGAAGGCGGAAAGCCGAAGGTTGGATCCTGACATTTCAAGACTTCTCTTGGCAGCCAGCCAGGTCACTTGATTCTCTGCCTCTTCCTCAGACGTGATTTCTGCCCCGTCCTTCAAAGGAAGGGATTTGTTGTCTTATCACTCAGTGAACGTTTTTTAAAAAGATAGGATAAATCTCCTGCAGTGTTGAGTTCTAGGATTCTATAGTATATTATGTGGATTAAGAAAAATTCCTAGACTATAACCCATAGCATAAATCAACTACTGAATGAATACGCAGCCTAAATGTTCTTTTTGCTCCACCCCAGAACTCCTTTCAGAGTCTCTGTTGTGAAAAGAACTCTGCTATGTATTTCAACTGTAATTGCTAACGTATGAGTATGATTAGAGCATGGAAACAAATTCTGTAAGGTACACAGTAATCCAGATCCTTAACAGAGAGCTGGAAGAGTATTTGTTTGAAGTCATTTTACTGTGTGCTAACGATTTCATCAGTCAACTGGGTTTAAACTTAATGGTCATACATATTAATTGGCAGGTCTGACAGACAAGGTTGCTCTAATTCATGCTAATTAATATAGTCAGATTTTAAAGGCCAGATTAGCATTTTGAATACAGATTATATCTTTGCTTATACGTGTTCAGGCAAGTAAAGCAAATCTGAAATATTGAGAATCTGGTTTCTTATTTTTTTTATATGTATTACTTATGGAGTAAGGGACCAAGGGTTTTACTTTATAGCTGCCATATTGGTTTAATTTTCTATTCTTCCTATAATAATAGAAATTGCATAATCATTCTACCATCAAACCTTTGCTCATGCTTTTTCCCAAACTTGGAAAATCTTTCCCATACTTAAGACACTTTTATGAGGTTATGAATGATAAAAACATATTCAAAGACAAGCAACAGGGCCAAAATAACTGCCACTACTAAAATATCTTATACACTAGACAAATTCTTAGCATTCTCAAAATCAACAATGTAGAAAATGCTTATTTTTTGATAAGAAAATGCTTATCAAAAAAGTAGAAAATGCAATAAGAAAAATAAAATGAAGAAAAAAGTGGGCAAAACAAGTGAACAGGCATTTCGCAGAAACAGAATCATAAATGGCCATTGCACGTAACAGGAGTTGGACTTCACCAATTGTCAGAGAAAGGCAGATTAATATAACAATAAAAATCATTTTCACTGATAACTTTGGTGAATTCAACAAACATTGGTAAGGCTTTGGATTACTGAGAGCAAGACAACACCCCTTTCATACCAAATACTGAGAGTGTTATTTGCTGTAGTAGGGATTTTTTTTTTTTGGTGGTATTCATCAAAATCCATCCTAAGCAACATTTACACATGTGGAAGAATATACATGTGCGTTAATGTACACCGAATTGCCATTTATTAGACTTGCAATTGGAAATCTAAGTTTTCTTAATAAAAGAATGGCTAAAATATGGTATAGCAATATCATGGTACTTTATGCAATTGATGAAAAGAATAAGGTAGGGTTGTGTATGCAGATAAAGAATGATGTATATCAAACATTATACGAGTTAACAGGTCGAATAATAATAGGTATGGTATGATCCAAATTGGGTTAGAAAAATAATTATGTGGTGTTGAAAGAATAATGCAGTTGACAATAGCAACAGAAGTCGAGCTATATGAGTTGAACATTGAGATATTTATAAATATATATGAAAGGCCTGGAATGGTACATAAACCGTTAATTATTTTTAATTGGGGGAGGGTTTTTGGTCAATGGACTAATAGAAACTTTTACTTTTTACTTTATAGAATATTTATTACTTTTTTTACAGTAGACTTCTACTACTTTTATTTTTTAAATATGAGACCAATGTCAAGAAACATTAACATTCTTGGAAATATCTACAAGAAACTTTCAAACCTCTCACGGTCTCCCCATTCTCTTCTTTTTAACTTTACTTTTCATCAAGAACCAGCATTTAATAGAAATGTACAACTATTCTTATCAATCTTTTAAAAAATGTATTACTAACATTTAAGTCATATGTTTTACCCTCTTTCCCACTATATATGTGCTGCATTTTCATCATATCCTGTTTAAAAGGATTTTTTTATCCAACATGTAAATTAAGAAAATTAAACTGAAGACCAAATACATTTCTGCTAGGAATATGCAGACACAAACCCAGAGATAGAAGCAAAGTTTATCTTCATGTGTTAAGAGTCCCATCAGCTCCTCTTTTCAGCAAAGTAACAATTAGGGATCATCCGCATCTACAAGAGCAGGGTGCTTTGACTTTATTTCTCATTTCTCTCACTCTTTTCAAACAGTTATTGGCCAATCGAAAAGTGACATTTATAGATTTTTATGCTAGTTCATTACACATTAAAGGAGGGCACTGAAATAATCTGACTTGCGTAATTGTGCAAAGAAAGAAAAATAAAAGGTGGACCTACTCTAAAAGACTGAAAAATTCTTCTAAGCTAAATTTTGGAAACTTCAGCCATTACTGGATCTATTACTAGATCTGTGTCTTCAGTCTTCTATTTGTCAGTTTCAGAAGAATTTCGGCTGGCAATGTACTCTCTTCCAAGGGAGAAAAATAAATTAGGGGATGCACAGGTATTTAAAATGGGAAATGTAGTTGTAAACACATTTTAATAAAGAATAGAATAAAAATCCAAAAATGATGGCACTGCTTCAAACCAAAATCAGTGCACAATTCTGAAGATGATTCCCAAAGGTTTTCTTTAAAAAGTGGTTTATTTTGCTTACTTCTAATAATTCACCATTTTTGCTTAGTACCCCAAATTCTCATGAACAAATTTGCTGCATTATGAATTCAAACTGGCTTGTTAAATCAGGGACTTCTTCCATACATGTGAGAAATGTATTTTTTAAAAGAAAATGTATAGATCCAGAATGTTTGTATGACAAGTCCTGTTAATTTACATGACCACTCATTTCTCATAAGTCAGTGACGTTGTCATTTATTCAATAATCTACCCACCCATTTTCTCCTGTCTTTTTACAATGCCTTTCATTTCTTTAGGACATGACTCACCTATACTTTTGCAATTATTAACAAGTTTTCTTTTTTCTCCTGTTCTCTGATGAGTCTTCAACGGGGCAATCTTAACTCCACTATGAAAAATCACCCAGTATTCCTCGTACTCTGTACTATCACCTGTAAAGCCAACGACTGTGTTCCATACTTCACATATTCACAAACTCCACCCACCCCCATCTTCTGACCTTGCTTATGTTGTTTCTGTCTCATTATATCCCTTTCTCCTGGCAACTTCACATGATCAAACCCCAGCCATCTTCCAACACTCTCTCAAGAGCACTTCAGAAGAACTCCGCAATTCCATGAAAATCCTCTTTTTCTCATTGCCCTTATGTCACTTCCCCTAAACTCTCTAATTAAAATGGGATACGTTCTACCTTAATCACCAGTATTTATCTATACCTAAAAAAAAAATTTTTCTTAGTATATACATCTCCCTGAGAGCAGGATCCATGCCTGATTGATTTTTGGATTGCAGGCAATGCGTGGATTAAGGGTTCAACAAATAATTCTCAATATGTTTAAGATTTTGTAAATAAACACCTTTAGTTTTTTAATAATGCATTTAAAAAACATGATGTCTTCAAAATCCAGAACACTTTCCATATGCTGCATCATTCTAATTTGCAGATTAGAAAACTGAAACACAACTGTTATCGGACTTTCCCAAGATTATATAGAAAAGGTGAATTGGAGCTAGTATTCAAATTCTGTTTTGAAAACATTCCTTTGTACTGAATCTCTTAAAGTGTAAATTACATAATGCATGAATCTATTAGTGGTCCTCACATATCTCACCAATATTACAGGGGCCTCTGAGATTTCCGAGATGGGGCAAGAGTTATGCTATTCCCTCCTTCCCCGTAATACGAGAGATTTCATCTTACTATGAATCACTGCTGACCATTCATAAGATTTCACCAACTTATGTTTAAAAGAGAGAGAATTTAGGTCTATGAGCAATTACAGCAAACACAGCTACATTAATATAGACAACCTTTAAAGAAGATAAGTGCCCTTCCTAAACCATTCCCCCATATAAATTCTACCATTAATCCCTTAAAACCATAGCATGTCATTCCTTAAGCTAACGTCTTTCTCTCCTTTATCTCTTTTCCCTTCCTCTTCCTTTTTCCTTCTCCCTTTCTTTTCGAGTTTCCCATTAAAATTCAAATATGCATGAGAAAAATAATACCTTAGTAAGGATTCAGTTCAATAATTCGTACTGAGCAAACAAAGCCACGATTCTGAGAACACCGAGATAAACAAAATACCATCTCTGTCCTCATGGGTAATACAAGGCAGATGAGATCGCCACTCACTCTGCCACATGGGACGCCCAGCAGGGCTTCTTACTGATAAACTGATAAACAGCCCTTAAAAAAGTTCTTCCCGAGGTTGGCAGCATAAGAGAAAGGGCACTGACATTGATGAGAACTGGAAAAGTAAAAGTACAGATGTGAATTCCATGCTCACAGAGTAGCCTGTGGTAAATAGTCCTTAAATAATTAATCTTCAATTTCACATTATCCTGGTGCTGCTGAAGGGTAGACCATCTGCAGCGGAAGATGGAAGACAGAGGTGAGGTGATATATGGGAAGAGAGAAGCGTCAGAACATCAGCATGATGACAAATCCAGCCGAGGAAGAAGGGAGGAGAGGATGCTATGGAGAAGAAGATGCAGGCAAGGCCAGCTCCATGGAATCGACTTCACTTTACATCACAAAGAGAACCAAACAAAACGCAGAATGAAATTTATATGATGATGATCTCGAATCCCTCAGAAACCTCAGACTCCGTGATGTGGGTCTTTGATTTATTTGCAATATTTCAGACTCTTCTAGGCAGGGAATCTGGACTTCTACAGGATAGACCAAACCTTTTACCAGAGTGATTTCAACTCAGTGTGCTTAGACAGATATATCATTATGCGTGATTAAATATTTAAAATGAAAATATCAATAGTTCCTAATTAAACCCTCTGGCTAGAATGTGAGACATTCTACAACAGCAAGTTCTTGGATTAGGGGAGGGGGATATGAGAAAAGGACATCAATGCCATACAAATTGCAGATCACTGATGTAGAGAGAACAGCCAAAAAAACAAAGAGCAAGGAAAAAATATTTTTTAAATAAAGGAAAATGGTGGTGACGGACATGGGCAGCATTGACTGAGGGCAAGTGTGTCTTACAGTTTAATAAAATTGTTTCAGGCAAAAAAAAAAGCAAAATTTTTTTAGAGCACAGTGTACATAAGGCATTTAGGGATCACGGAGGTTTTCCTCACCAGGTGTATGATCTTGAACAAGTTCTTGAGACTCTAAACTTCAGTTCCAGGTCTGCTTAGTGAGCATGTCACCTGCCACCTACCTCCTGGGGGTCACCAAGATCCAGTGAGATAAGAGGTGAAAGCACTTAGGGCAATGAGGACGTTGGGCCGGGCTCAGTGAATGTTGTGCCCTGATCACTGGAGGACTGAGAAGCGGTTTCTGGGCAACCTCCCACCAGGAGTGTTTCCGGAAGCATTCACCCCTCACCCCATCCTGCATCAGGCAGGACAAAATGAGCTGAGTCAAAGAAATCCACCTGTGAGAGCCAAATAAAAGCCCTAATGGAACCACAGTCAAAAATAATGAGCCAGTGCAGGGAGGTTCCTCAAAAAACTAAAAATAGAACTACCATATGACCCAGCAATCCCATTCCTGGGCATAGACCTGGACAAAACCATAATTCCAAAAGACACATGCACCCCAATGCTCATCGCAGCACTGTTTACAATAGCCAGGACATGGAAGCAACCTAAATGTCTATCAACAGAGGAATGGAAAAAGAAGATGTGGTACATATATACAATGGAATATTACTCAGCCATAAAAAGGAACAAAATTGTGCCATTTGCAGAGACGTGGATGGACCTAGAGACTGTCATACAGAGTGAAGTAAGTCAGAAAGAGAAAAACAAATATCGTATAATATTGCTTATATGTGGAATCTAGAAAAATGGTACAGGTGAACTTATTTGCAAAGCAGAAAGAGACACACAGATATAGAGAACTAACTTATGGATACCAAGGGGGGTGGGGGGGGGTGGGATGAATCGGGAGATTGGGACTGACATACATACACTATTACTATGTATAAAATACATAACTAATGAGAACGTACTGTATGGCACAGAGAACTCTACTCAATGCTCTGTGGTGACCGAAACGGGAAGGAAATCTGAAAAAGTGGGGATATATGTATACATATAACTGATTCACTTTGCTGTACAGCAGAAACTAACACAACATTGTAAAGCAACTATATTCCAATAAAAATTTAAAATAAAATAAAATAAAAATAATGAGCCACTTAAGTACTTTTCTTGGACACGGGGAAAGAAAAGAGTCTTTCATGCACTTCCAATAAGATGGGATCAGAAAGTAGCAGCTTTGTGAGGCTTACGTCCACCCCAGCTATCCCTCCAGGGTCAGCCCCAGCAGTCCTACCTATGTGGACAATTGTTTTTCAAAATGAGTTTGCAGCCTGGTGAAAAGAGAAGATGGCTGAGTACTGTTACCGACAATGGCTCGTTGGAGAGCAGTGCACTTTCGCCTACTTTGTTAGTTATTTCTACGGAGGCATCTCTGTTTGCAGATCCGACAGCTCCCTTTCCACGCACTCTGGCTGTGAGTGCAGAGTGTTTGAAATTGCTGTGGATGACACCTGGGCACATTTGCAAGGAAAGCAGCACTCAGGCAGGGGGCCTCGCAGGGAGAAGCAAGAGGACGGACCGATTCGCTAAGAACCCTTTACTCCTTGCTTCCAAAAATCAAACGCGATCCCCTCATCCCAGATTGCCTTAAAAAGTTTACGTTTTGAAATTCAGATTCGCCGCATTTGAAGACACAAACCTGCTCTCCCTTCCCCAACCTTCCCAGCCACCCGTGGTAGCTCTCCCCCTGTCAAGAGCCTGGCCCAGCAATCGCTTCTCTTTCCTCACAGTTTGAGCCGGTGGAGATGGACTTGTCAGGAGTGAAAATGGAGTTTCCCGTGATGCATTTGAAAGGAGATACTGGCCTGGGCTCATCCGCCAGGCTTTGCAGAGAGCAAAGGCCTGCTCTTCCCAACCGCATAAATTAGGACCACTGCAAAGTCGGTGCAACTGAACTCCTCTACTCCAGCACGATTTGAAAGGCGTAGTTTGAAAATCGTTTACGAAATAGAGGGAATTTAAACACATGGAATTTAAGGATGGCCACTCTCCCTTTTCAGAGAAATTTACCATTTGAGGTAAAGGGACCAGGGTGTGTGTTACCTTTTGTCTGCTCTCCAGGGAGAATTTGCTGTCTCAGCCCTGCTGAAAGCAGCCTCACAGAGTCAGTATAAATCTAATACCACTTCTCCAGAAGCAACTCAAAATAACTTGCATATAGAGCAAATGTCCAGGATCTCCTTTGGGGAAACAAGGCGGCAGGATGCTTGACAGTAGCCTGGGTAGCAAGCAGGAAGCTCTGTTCCTTTTCAGTGGCTCCCAGACAGCAGATGCTCAGCAGAGCTGGCATCCTGGTCCTCCCTTGCACGTGAGTGTCGTCTATGCCATGGGCGTCTTCACTAAATAATAACCATAGCTACATTCATGAAACCATCCTATAGCATTCTTCAAAAACACTGCATGCATTAGCCCAGCAAATTCTTAAGTCAGCCTGTGGAGTAGATACTATTGATATTATTATCCTTATTTTACATAAGACAGTATGTGAGAAGCCCCAGATCACAGAACTGCTGAGTGGAGAAGGGCAGTCTGGCTCCAGGGCCCACCCTCTTCACTTCCAAACTTCACGCATTAATGCAACATCAATAATGCGGATAAAGTCATGAGCAAGAAAGGATGAACTATGAAAAATAAATTCAGTCTCTGGGCTTGATGTTTGATTGTGGTTCAACAAACCATAGCGTTGTCTCTCTGCATCTCTTAATGCTCAGCAGTTAGCACAGTGGATGGTCAATAGTGGGTGCTGAATAAAAGTACATCGCATGAATCGATGCAAAGAGGAGTCTCTATAATAAGACTGTTCTTGAAGAATCAAGACCAGTAGAAAACCAGAAAGGATGAGAGCAGACTTGACACAATTCAGGACACTATTTTAAAAGCCCAGAGAAACTTGGCCTATTGGTAGAGTGATTTAAGCCCAAATAAATTAATTTAACCACCTCAACTTTAATTGACTTAGTATTAGGGACCAATAATGCATATCTAATTAGTGGTTGACCTGAAATATTTACATACACACACACACACACACACACACACACACACACACACACACACACACCCAAACACATGAGTACTCTATGCCCAATAAGCATTGAGAAATGGTAAGCTTAGTTCTATCTACCATCTATCTGTCAATATATCAATTATCTATCATCTATCTTTCTATTACTTACCTATGAATTTATTTATATATCTCGCTGGGGATGTGTAATGGTATGTAGACTTATTAACATGTTAAGTTTCAGTGTAGCACATGTGGACTCTACATAATACTATGAAAGACTAGATAATAAGGAGATATTTAGGAAAAGCACTTAAAATTTCTGACAATTATTGGCATTGTTCATTTTTTTGTTAGATGATAAGAGGGGGCTTTGTTTGTTAAAAAGAGCACACTGATTATATGATAAATGATAAAAGGTCACAGACAATTGATAAGTCTTTCTTAAGCTACTTAGTTTATTTATTTTAAATTACTGCACAAAATAATATTTTATAATTAGGTATGGCCTGTTATGAGCTGTAAGCCAAGATTACATACTTAAAATGTGTCCAAAGGTTAATTACAAATGAATGCTTCCAAAAATATAAGAAATTAGCACCTGAAAGTCAAATATGTGTAACTATACAGTCAGCTAAAAATGGAAAGAATGCTGTTATTGAATTGTTGGGAAGTGAATACAAATTGGGTGACAATTGTTCACGTGTCTCCATTTTCTCTCGAAAACAATGAAGGTGACATCCTTGACCTCAACTTCCCCCAAACAGTAAGGAGACTAATTAGTGTTTGTGAAGAATTTTTAATACCTTGGCTTAGAGAAAACGGTGACAAATGGTGTCTGATACTGCAAGTGTCATTTCATTTGAATGATAAACAAAAAAATAATTTTTACCAAAAGAATAACTTCTATCCATAAGGACTGAATAATTTAAGGATGATTCAGAAACAACTCTACTGATTTTTTCATCCCCTAGGAAAGTAGGTTTTCTTTTCTCTTCACTTTCACCCTGGAGAAATATTATATGCAACCTGGTTTCCTTTTTGTACAGAGGGAAGAAATATTGAGGCATGATTTAAAAAGAATATCAGAATGAGCGGTAATACGAAATTATGTTGAAGGTTGTGTGAGCGCTGATATTATTCTCTAGGGAGTTGATGTCTAGACTAATGCCATGTGTTTCCTGAGGATTTGATTCAAAGTTAGGGCAGTGGTTCTCAAACTTTAACAGGCATTTGGGTCACCTGTAGGGTCTGTTAAAAGAGATTTCCATGATCCCTAAGTCCAGGGTGGGGACAGAGAATTTGTACTTCTACCAAGTGCCAGGTGAGGCTGAAGCTGCTCTCCAGGGACCACAATTTGAGAAAGACTGAGTTAGGAAATTCCATGGTTTCCAAACCACAGTCCATTCGATTCACCCAGGGAGCTTTGGTAAAAATGCAGATTCCTGACCCTGGCCAGTCACCAGCATCAGTGTTTCCAGGGCATACAATTTAATAATCTGCACTGGTTTTAAGCTCACCAGGTCACCTCGACTCATAGGTACAAAAGCTAGTGAATCAAACCATTTCACTAAGAGCTATTGAATCCAGAATCAAGTCGGACGCTTTTTTATGTGTTCAGAACCTCTGCCTTGCTCATCTGTGATGACCTTCTGTTTGGAACCAACACTTGTGACATTGCCATGTCGCATGCTTTAATGTTCTAGAAGACTGCAGTTAACAGTTCCTATGGAAAAGACCTTTTGTTAGGTCTCTCTTTGACGTACCCAAAGCATAAAAGAAGCAGTATAGTGTACACAGTCCTTAAAAACACTGATTCTGGCATCTGACTACCTGGGCTTGAAGGGGGCCGTCATTCACCAATCGTGGTAACGTTGAACAACGTTTCTAAATTCTCTCTGGCTCAGTTCTCCTTCTGTAAAATGGGGATCATAGTACCTCCCCATTAAGAACTAAGTTAATTAAAATTGGTAAAGCTCCTAACTTAGAGTGGTGCCTGATATATTTTAATTTTGAATGTAATTTTAAAAATGTATGATTGGATGCTATTGAGCGGCTTTAGGTCAATACAGCTTTTCAAGTAATGTTTTTCTAAAACAGAATATGTTCTTTCGAAGAGTAGTTATTCCTCTCCTCCAGGTGGCATTCAAATATAGGCGGGGCAACTTCTAGATCAGGGTATTTTAGATGCGGTCCACGATTGGATGAGTAACAACAGGACATTTCAAATAACCCAGAGAGATAGATCTCCAGGGAAGCGTCTGAAGATTATTTTCAAATTCCTGGCTGAGCTGGTGCTTTGACCTCCTTGACTTGCCATATGTCCCCATGCTGTTTAGACTATTTGATTGACCATAAGATCCTGACAAGTCCTCTGTAAACAAAATCAAAAGAAGAGGATTGGCCTGACTGGGACTTGGAATTGGCAGCTACATACCCTGCTTGATCATAAGACTTTAGAGAGTAAATACTTCCCAGAAACTTAATTGTTCTTGATAAGTTTCATTTGCTTAAACCTCCTGTTTGTCTTGTAAAATGCGAATGTTACTGGTAACAAACACGAGTACTGATAAATTTTAAATAAAGGCTTATCCTTCAATAAGGCTTCAGACCTGTGGATGGATTTACAGGAGTATTCCAGAATCTGAGAGTACTGAATCTTGTGTGTCCTCGTGTTGCATCCCCTCCCCACCCAAAAAAGGGTGAAGGAGAAGAATAAGGCTAAGGAAGGATCCTGAAAATATTAACACAAAATTGAAGCTGCATTTCATAGTTTGTCCCTCTTCAGGGAATGTTGTAATGATCATTGCTCAAGTATAAGTTTTTAATGCCACTTTTTGTTTTGGAACCTAGAAAATCAATTAAACTAAAACTAGCTTTAAGAACTAGACAAGTTTTTTTGTTTTGTTTTGCTTTGTTTTGTTTTGTTTTTTGTCCCTTTCCGGCGTTCAAGATGTCGAAGCAAGGACATGGTGGGTCTTCTGGTGCGAAATTCCGGATTTCCTTGGGTCTTCCGGTTGGAGCGGTGATCACCTGTGCTGACAACACAGGAGCCAAAAATCTGTATATCATCTCTGTGAAGGGGATCAAGGGACGACTGAATAGACTTCCTGCTGCTGGTGTGGGTGACATGGTGATGGCCACCGTCAAGAAGGGCAAACCAGAGCTTAGAAAGAAGGTACATCCAGCAGTGGTAATTCGACAACGAAAATCATACCAGAGAAAAGATGGTGCGTTTCTTTATTTTGAAGATAACGCAGGGGTCATAGTAAACAATAAAGGCGAGATGAAAGGTTCTGCCGTCACAGGACCAGTTGCAAAGGAATGTGCAGACTTGTGGCCCAGGATTGCATCCAATGCTGGCAGCATTGCATGATCCTTCGGTGTATTTGTAAAAGAAAAAAAAGAACTAGTCAAATAAAATATGACTAAATTTCTTCTGTAAAAATAAATATTTCTAATGCCCACCATTCAGAAGGATATAAAAAATGGAAACTTACACTGCACTGGTAAAAATCAAAGTTCAAAGGCCATTTAAAATATGTTGAAAACAAAACAACAAAGCTTGTGAACTAGAAATTTTGCTTATAGGAATTTCTTTAAGGAAATCATAATGCATGTGTGCAAAATACTGTTACGTAACAGTATTTTAAGTACTATTAAAAATGAAATGTCCAGGGATAAAATAGTGGTTAAAAGTTATGATATATACATAGAATAGAATCCTATGTCTTTACTAGACTATAAATTGAAGGAGTAAATTATTAATTTGAAATTATATTGACCTGAAAATTATCAAATAGTATTTTTAAGGGAAAAAGCAATTTGACAAAATCTGTATTATGAACACATTGTCAGAAAGAATCAATGGACATTATTATTATTAAATTAAAATATGAACAGATTATCTCTGCATGGTGGGCTTTTGGGAGTTTTTCATGTCTTTCTGCTTATCCATGGTTCCTGTATTTTGTAAAATGAGCAAGCATTTTATCATAAGGAAAAAACAGCATGCTGCATTGCTCTGCTTGACAGAGCAAGGAAGAGACCCTATATGGACCCTTAACATCTTTAATTCTATTTTTTTGTTCCATTCCTGCCAATAAGTTCAACCAAGAGAAGAAACACATGAACAAACAAGCACTGACTTCTTAACCATTTCCAGTTTCCCTTAGTTGTCCTCATGGGATTTTTTTTTTTTTTTTGGGGCACAAATATTGGTGTCTTTTGCAGCTTTTACTGCTAGAGTATCCATGACCCTGATTGGGACAGGAAAACTTCCGGAGGATCTTGGAGTACTTTTTGAAGGAGAGATCTTCCAGTCAGTCAATGCTGATAGACCTTTCAGCAAAAGTTTCCACAAATCCTCAGTTCTTCTTCATGGACAAATAAAATCACAGCTAAATACGTGCATCGGGGGCCAATGAGATTTTCCTCTGGTAATAGGGTCTTGATTTTTTGGCCTAGTGGAGTGGAAAGTCCTAAGTTTAATAACTAAGGAAGCCACTGTGGTCATGGGGGTGGGGGCAGGTGCTTAGAAGTCCAGCAGACATTCATGATGTGTGTCCCAGGGAAGTGATAAAGAACCCCCTTCACTCAGAGGAGTTCCTGCTTCCATGGCAAGAGCAAAGCATCCAGAACTTAACCAAGAGGGGGATGGGTCAGCTATTAACAACCTGTATTATTTAAAGTGCCTATTCTTCAAAAATGAGGCTCACAGTTAGGCACAGTTGTTGTCATTTTTGTTGTTATTATTACTGTTGTTATTATTTTAAATCTAAAATGTGGTGGGCTTTTGAGCAGCCAATCAAGTACATCACTGTGAGATTTTTCTCAGGTATTCAGCATTACACATCAGAAATTTGATGAGGTTGAACTATTGAACTATATTTGAGGCCCTACAGGTCCAATTCTGCTATGTGAATTTGCAACATATAATATTTATGTAGAGCAGAATGACAGCATTCCAACTATTTTTTCCAATCTACAGACAAAACATCAAAGCACTGATTACAGCATAGTACACAATGCAGACGTTATAAACTGATGTGGCAGAAATATTTTCACAGAAAAGTTTGGAGTTGGAGAGGACAAGAAGAAAATATTAGAAGGATGTTAATTTATTCTTCTTACTTAGTGGGGAAATTGATGTACTCTCTTAAGTAGATCAAAGAAGAAATGAAGAATTACATAGTGATAAATATAACCAATAAAACACTAAAAAATAATAAGGCAATGAAGAAACACAGAAAGGCAAGAGAGAGTTAGGCAGAAGTAGCACAATTTCTTCATCTTTCATTGAGAAGGATGTTTAAATGCTATATAAAATTAGTTATAAAGAAATAGAGGTACACACATGCTATATAGAACTATTATATTATCAGAAGAACAACAACAAAACAAAACAAAAATTAAAGATGAGACTGGAGTTAAGAAGGAGTAGTAACTTTTGTTTCTATTTAATACTGCAATACCAGCCATAAAAAGAAACAAAATTGAGTTATTTGAAGTGAGATGGATGGATCTAGAGACTGTCATACAGAGTGAAGTAAGTCAGAAAGAGAAAAACAAATACCGTGTGCTAACATATATATGGAATCTAAAAAATAAAAAAAAAGTTCTGAAGAACCTAGGGGCAGGACAGGAATAAAGACGTAGACCTAGAGAATGGACTTGAGGACACGGGGAGGGGGAAGGGTAAGCTGGGACGAAGTGAGAGAGTGGCATGGACATATAGACGCTACCAAATGTAAAATAGAGGGCTAGTGGGAAGCAGCCGCATAGCACAGGGAGATCAGCTCGGTGCTTTGTGACCACCTAGAGGCGTGGGATACGGAGGGTGGGAGGGAGACACAAGAGGGAGGAGAAATGGGGATAAATGTATACGTATAGCTGATTCATCCTGTTATACAGCAGAAACTAACACACCATTGTAAAGCAATTATACTCCAATAAAGATGTTAAAAAAAAAATACTGCAATACCTACGTGAATGTGTAAGTCATACTATTATATTGGTTTTATAATTCATGTGCAATTTTATGAAGTTATATATACACATATATTTAATTTTAATATATTTTTAATATAATTATTTAATATAATTTTAATATAATATATTTAATATATATATTTAATTTTATAGCTATAAAGAATGGTCTAGAACCAGCATGGAAACAAAGAGGGCAGGAGCTGATGTCCCACACTTACCCTGTGTGAGGTTCAGATGTGAAAACGGTGCATCTTTAAAGGGATCCAGCAGGAGTTCCCTGTGTCTCAGAGAACACCCAGGCTCCATTCGAGGCAAGGAGAGAAGGAACGTTCAGGAACAAGGTGGAGTATTTGAGAGGAAGTCGACTCCCACCGTCGGTGTGGAACTGTTGGGAGACACAGACGGAGGCGGGGTAGAGACGAGAGCCTGCAGGATTATGGGCAGCGCGGAGGCCAGCACTTCCGCGGGAGACCCAGGTCTCCGACGGAATGAGAATAACCAAGATGTCGGTGATGATGTCTGACTTTACCCAATTTTTTTTTTTTTTTTTAATTTCTGTGTGTATATGTGTCAATAGTGTCCTGAGGTGAGGCGTGAGGTTCCACCCTGATATTCTGTTGCAGGAAATCCGCCCGTTTCTCCCTGGACCATGTCCCTCCAACTGCCCTCCAGCCTCAAAGGGCAGCCCAGTCCCCCCCACCCCCCCCAGCGCCACACAAGTCCCTGTGTCGCCGCAGTGGAGATGGAGGGTGGAAGCCGTGGAAATAATTCTCCTGATCTTTAGCTCTTGCAGTTTTGCCCTCAGCTGTCTCAGAGGAGAGCTGTGAACTTGAGGAAAGGTAAGGACCTAGATGCAAATGTTAATTTTAACAAGGGAGGGAAGTCACTTTTGTTTCGATGGTTAAATAGGAAAGGTCTCCTGAGTAGCCTTGCACGTGACCGGCAGCCGCGTTCTCCTCCCTCCATCCTCCCCTCTCTCCTTGCCCCCCTTTCCCTCCCAAATATAAATGTGTGTATGTATATGTGTTGTATATGTATAAACCATCTAGGTGTATGTGTATGTATCTATCTGTCGATCTACTCATTTACGTAGACGTAAGAACTTCATTTAATGATTACGTTCAGTGCTTCACCTTGAGGCAAACGTGTTTACGTTCACGCTGGCCGGGTCGCGTGGTTTGAACTGCTAGCTTTATGCGTCCTGCTTTGGCCACTGGCTGCTCTGCTGGCATACTCCCGGCGCAGTCCTCTCCACATCTCCTTGATTCCCTCTTTCTGCTCATTCCCTCTTGGTGGCTTTACCACTCAAGAGCCCTCAGACGGTGGCTCATACTTTTGCGCGACTTCTCACCATTTCTTTTTTCTAGGAAAACTATACCCAAAATGCCCACCCACATGGACCAGCGTTGTTACTTACGCGACTCCACCAGACAGCCAAGCGCGTATTCCTGTCCTCCGGTGAGGGACTCTCTGGGGCCCAGAATGTCTCTCTTTAGTAGACCGGCTCTGAGAAAATGCTGTCAATGGGCTGGTGAGAGGAAAACCCATCCTCAGGAAGCAGCCTGGCTGGGGGATTCGCTGGCGCGGAAGAGCATTGTGTGTGGACAAGTGGTCCACAGGGTGTGAAGGCTGGGCTTGCAGGGGTGGGGATCCAGGTAGCTACATGCAGGCCTGTCATAATCAGCCTCTCAGCAGGGACTGTTAACTGAACAGAACTCCACTGCAGGGCGGTAATTGTAGAGGCGAAACCCAACGTGTGGGGTAAGTAAGGGTTAGTTATTGCACTGAAAAGTTTCAAGCTCTTTGGTGTCCCCTATAGCCATGTCTGCCCATTCCCACAAAAGCCTGGTTTTGGACTTGCCCTCTGGTGGAATTTTCCAGTATTGCCCTGACTTCAGGAATATCTCATCAACTATTTTTCAAAAGTACCCAAGGAAATGAATAATCTAGTTTATTTTTAGTTCATATATATATCTGTGTGTATATAAATATGTGTTTGTACGTAATTACACAGGTGTATGTGTGCATGATATATGTAGATACATATAAATGTACCTAAAAATACTTTTAAAAAGATTTAGCTGGCTACAAAACACAGCTGGGACTTCACGAAGAGACTGAATTGAAATCTATACAAATCAATGTTTAAAATAAATAATAAGTGCTGAGTCATCAACAAAAGGGCTTTGCAGAGTAGAAGGACTGGGCCCAGAATATTCTAAGAGCAGCACATCACCACAGAGACACAGGAGTCCCTGCTAAGTCACCCTGATGCTGCAAGAGATTCTCTTTCCCACAGCTTTGTGGATATCTGGGCACTTTTCTTCCTAATGGTTACAGTTTCAAGTCACATTCTCCAGAGTGTAGTGCTTGGGTCCTTTTTTATTTTGTGATCACTGAACCTTGCTATAAAACTGTACTGCGTGAGTGTAAAGTTTGTGAGCTCCGGTAACATACTTTTCACTTTGAGTCCGCAGGGTACCATGGCTGTGCTGGAATACCACATGGGCATCTGAAAAGAAGGGCCAAAATGGATGCTATGGTCTTCAATTAAATTACCTCTCCATCTCTTTCTGGGATACCTCGTTGCACTAAGGAATCAACAGTCAAAGGAACTCAATCTCTCAGAACACATGCAGGGAAATTCAATACACCAACTCTTAGGGAGACAGTTTCTACCATCTAAATAATGCAACGGAAGGAGGTGGAGGAAGAAGTTATAAAACAGGGGCAGAATACATGCCTCTATTTCTGTATTGGATGGAGACTTTCTCTTCGCTAATTAATTATTCCTTTATGCATGACTATTTTTTCACACCCTAACAAAAATTAAAGCAGAAGGCTTCAAGACTCAAAAATTAAATGGTCATGGTGTGTCTGTTCCTAATTATCAAGCCACTTCTCTGAGCTTCACTCTGATCTCCATTAAAATTGGGAGATTTGTCTAGATGACCGCCAAGATCACTTTCAATCTACAGATTCTGTTAATTGATGACATTACTGTTAGCACCCTATACGTACCACCTCTTTCTCTCTCTTCTCTCTCTAGATATATATCATACCCTATTTCACATGCGCGCGCATACACACACGTACTAAACACACAATTTAAAGCCCTAGAAACCAGTTTCTCAGAATATCATGCCCTTTCATCTTCTAGAACTGTAGAGTTTGGGGATAATATTGTTTTGTAACAATATTGATATTGGCAAAATCCATCGGCTGACGGGAATTTTCAGCCAGAGGAAATGTACAGCTATTTCTCTGGAAGGAGAATGGCATTATCTGATTTTGCCTTCTTGAAAATCTTCCAACTCAGTCCCGAGCCTATTACCAGGAGGAAAGGTGATTTAGGAAGACCCGGGGTGGGAGTGAGATCTCATCTTTCTTATGATTTCACTTCATTCTGTCTGGATGGCCATCATCTTTTACTTTACTCTTAAAATCCTCAGACTTCATATGCTTATCATTTAGGAATTAATATTTAGGGAGATATTTAGGTACAAGATAATTTTCATATTAAAAGACAATAATATCTTTTTATTTTTTTTTCCACAGAGCTGGCTGACTCTTTGCTACTTGGGGAAAGTTGATGGCATATTTCCTCCCTAAACAATAAGAAAAAGAAGGATTTTCTAAGAGAAGCACTGCATATATTTGGGATAGTCAGAAATTCTTTAGCCCCCAATACCCTCATCTCTCGAATGAAGGGTTTGCGTTAAGATCTCTTTATGTGCTAACATTCTAAGAAAACCAAGCATTTTACTCAGTCCATCAGCAGGCTTCAGCCTAAAGTCAAAATCCCAGAGTCCCAAGAGTGAGGAGCATACCAGGTGTACAAATGACAAGGATGCATTAGATGCCTGAGTCTGCAGAAAACGCAGGGGTCTTCAGTTTCTGCATCTGATTTACAATGAGTAACTGAGGCACAGCAAAGGATGTTGACTCTTTTAAGACCTCACAGGTAAGTCTATATCCTAGTTTTCACACATTTACTCTGCTGATCTTTATCTATTATTACCCTTTCAGGAAAAGAAGGAACTGGTCAGAAAGACAACGTCAAATTGAGGCAGCCAAACAGCCATCTCTCCTGGTGGAACTAACCAGATCATCCTGGATTAACTGTCTCCAGGTTAAAACAAACAAGATATGACCCGAGATGAGATTGCTCCATTAACTACAAAGCAATTCATTGAAAATAATAATAGTAATAATAAACTGTTTTACTAAGGTATGATTGACATACAAATAACTGCACATACTGAATGTATGTAACTTGACACTTTTGGGATAAGTACACACTATGAAACCATCACCACAATCTCTGCTGTAAACATCCATCCCCTCCAAACATTTCCTCCTGCCCTCTTTGTTTATAATTATTTTTTGGGATAAGAACACTCACCATAAGAGCTACCCTCTTAGCACATTTTTAAGTATACAATACAGTGTTATTAACTATCAGCTCTATGCTGGCCAGTAGAGCTTTGGGACTTGAGCTATTGTGTAAACAAAAATGCCATGTGCATTTTTAGAGTTTTTCCAAGTCTTCCTTGTTTCTGAAGAGTCCACCCGAGTCTGGAACTGCACCATTTCCTCTGTCACATCTTGCCATGCTTTCCAAACGGTGACCGTCTGACTGAGCCCTGGGCCTCAAGACCCTCATGCCCCACATGCCTACCCTGGCGTTCTGGGTGTAGATGAAAGGGCCCACCACCGGATGGCATGTGGCATCCTCAGAGGCACCCACGGCATCAGAAGATACAAAAGAGGAGTCTGGGAGAAACTAGCTGCCCTGGGGGGGGGGTGCAGCCAATGAGAGAGGAGAGGTGACAAGAAACCAAGTGTACAGATGAGCCTTGTTTCTCCCCTCTGTGTATCACTCTGAGCTGAGTGTGTGATTTTCCCACTTGCACACATTCACAATCCCACACTCCAAGAAACACACCTGCCCACAAACCCACTGCCTCTCTCTCAGCTCTTGGTGAAGTGGCGGCCAGTGCAGTAACAAGAGGACCATGCTTCCCGTGTTTCCTTCTCTCATACTTTCCCTTCATCCATACCCTTAACCTTGAAACTCCCAAGTAAACTGAGAACAGATTGAGGTTCTCCTTGGGCTCTGCTTCATGGGAGACCCAGGCTAAGACAATTGGTGCCAGAGTGCTTCTAAAAAGCAGGCCCTTGAGATGGAACTCTGCAGTAGGACTGCTCATCTACCCAAAAGCAGTTGGAGCCCCTTATGGATGTATGTGTCTTAGATTGGGAGGCTATAGTAAGTACCACGGACTGGGTGGCTTAAACAACAAACTTATTTCTCATGGTTCTAGAGGCCGGAAGTCTGACATCAGGGTCAGGGTGCCACCATGGTTGGGTTCTTGGTGAGAGCCTTCTTTCTGGGTATGTCCTCACATGCCTTTCCTTGTGCATGCATGGAGAGAGAAAGATAGATGGAGAGACAGAGAAACAGAGAGACAGACGGAGAGGCAGAGAGGGGCAGAGAGGGGCAAAGAGAGAGAGAGGTCCTTCTGTCTCTTCCTGTTCTTCTAAGGGCACTAATCCCATCAAGGGGCTCCATCCACATGACCTCATTTAAACCCATTTATCTCCCAAAGGCCCCACCTCCAAATACCATCACATTGGGTATCAGGGCTTCAACACATGAATGTGAGGGACACAAACATTCAGTCCATAGCATTCAACAAGATGGTAATAACTTCTGGTAAGCAGTGGCATCAACTCTGCTTCAACCTCACCAGTGGTTAGCTGAGATGCAGTGTACGTGGAGGCCAAATCCACGTGAGAGCAAGTCCTTGTGAAACTCCATCAACGTGAGAGCAATGGGAAGTGTTACAACTGTGGAGCATGGCGGCTGCCTCTAAGGGCACTAGAGAAATTGCAAAACAAGAATGGTAGGTGCTGGAGAGGCAATGTCCAATGTACACAGGCTGCAGAAGTTTGGTCTCTGGGGCAACTTTAAAGGAGGACCTTATCCCTCCTATTGCCAGATAACCTGTCCTCTAGAATATCTTGACTAAGATACTGTGTCTCAATAAATTATGACAAAGCAATGGAAATACCATGACTGGTGTCAATACAAGGTAGGGAGGCAAGAAGATAAGGGCTTGTGGTGTCTAGAAAAGGAACGCCCCTTGAAGTTTCAGACTGTGAGCTTTGGAAGATACTTTGGAATTCACCAAGATCCATTTCCACGTTTCAGAGATGAGAAAGTTAAAGCTCAGAGCAATCTCTTGACCTTCCCAGGGTTATAGTACTTACACAGCAGTACAACTGAGACTAGAACCCATGTCTTTGGAGTCTTAAATCAGAACGCTTCTCACTACCAGACTGTGTACAGCAAGGATTGGCTAAGTTCCCCACTAATCAAAACAGGGTAGTTTCTACAAACTCTTCATTTGTCCCCAAAGGTGATATGAATATCATGTCAGGCCACAACGTTAATGAAGATGCTTTAGCCATAACTGGGATTTTGGCATGGACCTAACCATGAGGCATGACAACAATTATAATTACCTTATTCTCCTGGTTACCAATGTAACTTCCGTGCACAGAATTACACGTTTTACAGAGTTCGTTCACCCACTAATTCCAAATTTTCATACAGAAGCACATTTATCTTTATGGTACATAAGTCAGTATTGCACCTGTCAATTCCCCAGCGCCTGTTCATTTCCTGGTAAGTGATCAAAATTGAATTTCTGGAGCTATAAGGTTGAGTATCCCAGATCCTAGACCATTTTGAGTAATTCCTGAAGGCTCAGAGCACCCAAGAGTACCCAAGCGGGTGAAAACAAATGAATGAAATATTCACAAGTGCCTAACATTCTCCCGGAGAGTTGTGTTCACAGAGCAGGAATCTGAGTCATTATGACGCTCTTTGACCTTACATAACACGCATGGACCTCAGCTCCCCCATCCTAAAATGAGGGCTTGGAACAGATGGTCTCTGAGGACTGCTTAAAATCTAACATTCTCTGATTCATTATGATTTCCCCCTTCATGTATCTTTCCCTTTCTTGTTTCGTTAGAGTTCCATCTCCCAAACTCTCTTCCATCTGTTTACAGATCTATTTTTAAGACCACAATACCTTGTTCTTCTCTCAAGAAATATTGAAAAATTTAATTAACTTTGATGAAATGTTTTGATATGACTTTTGCTGCAGGAAATTAGGCAGTTTGCGCCACCCTTGCATTACAGGTGTGTCAGAGTGTGTGGCGTGTGGCGATTCGGCACATATGCTGCTTTCCACTTTATGGGAGTGATGCAGCTTCTCAAAATGTAGGGCTTCTCAAACTTTACTCTTTGCTCTCCGCTGTTACATTATGCATGCGAACATTATATTAATAGGAGCAATTTAGTAAGTCTAACAAAAACAAAAGAAAATGTACCTAATCCTAAGAATACTTGCTCTATTTTCAAGCTCCATTTTTCATGTGTTGAAATGCTCCTGTGTATTTTGGGTTTATACAAAATAGCCTGATTGCCCTCTTAATGCACTCTTAAAACCTTATTTATGTGCTCCTCTTAGAAAAGAGGAAGACAATAAACAGGAGCCCATAATTAAAGAATAAGAGAAAAGCAAAAAGAGCAAGGCAAAGAGAATTAAATGCAATGATTCACCTGACAGCACTGAACTCTCTCTTTTAGCAAAAATAAAAATAAAATAAATAAAAAAGGATATGCATACTATATAGGTAACAAAAGCATCAAAACTTTTTTTTAAAACAAACCCTTCTATTAGGGTTAGACTCCCATGCAGATATAAAGCTGTCACGAGCATCTCATAATATTTTTGTTCAAAGTAGATATCAGAAAGGGCTATCCACAAGGAAATTTGGCAAATCTAAGTCTGGAATGTCCCATCTTCCTCTCGGTGCCCTTTCAAATCCCAACTTCTAGATGACTTGTGCCTCTCTTTCATCTTCTGGTTAACAAAATTTGCCTACTTTGGCTGACCCATCCTGAAGTAATTTCTTCTCATTTTCCCTCTTGAGAATGTTCAGTAATCTAAAACTGCCTCTCATTTTCTGCTCCACTAGACCCCATGTTCCCTGAGGGCATTAATGATGTCTCCTAGGTTTGAATAACTGATCATCACATGCAATGACAGGAGAAACATGATTGGGACAATGGTATCCTGATGCCTGGGAAAGTTTCTATTGGGAAAGGAAGGGAGGCTTAGGTGGCTTTAACCTCCACACCTGGCACGATAGAAAAAGAATGGGCTCAGCATCTTGGCAACCTAATTCTGAAATGATGTCAATCCCTGATTTAGACTGATCTTGTTAGAGTTTCCATGTTTCCACTTCAAAGGGTTTATTATGGGAGCTTGCTATAGTCAACCAATCCGCAGATTAACTCCGGGTTTGATCAAACTTGATCTGCCGGTTCTCAGCTCGAGCCTTCAGATAAGAGGCCCATGACTTTCAATTTCTTGGTTGACCCCATGGTCTTTATTACTCTGATTGTGTGTTAACTTCAGAGAGCAGAACCAACCACGGGACTGTAGGTAAAGGGAGGCGGATTGGATTTTAATTGAATTTTAATTTATGAAAAACAAATACTGAGGCTGACGAGCAAGAGAAAGCCTGATTCCTGCAAATGTGAACTTGTGATCAGAGGAAATATTCTGAGAACCAGAAACGTAAGAGATGGACCTTTCTGTCCCATTTTAAGTTCATTTCCTGACAGACGTCAGAAAACAAAGAAACACGTTCCTCTTTCCACACTTGCAGGCTCTTCTCATGTGCTCTGAACAATACAGGATCCCCTTCTTTTGCCTCTATTTTTTCATTCACAGATTGGGGGACCCAATCACATTACTGTTGTCGAGAGCCCAAGAAATGGAAGAGAGTGCAGGTCCATCGCCAGCTTATTTCCTCCAGCCCTGTTCCCCTGTATTTACCCAGGATTCTCTCCATATTTGCTTCCTAACCCTCTGATTATTCCACATTACCATACTTTAAATGCAGATGTGTCTCAAAGTTCCATCCTTGGTCCTGGTCTTTGCCTGTTTTCTACTCTCTCTGGATGGTCACTCCATTGCCACACTGAAGGTCTGATACTGACTCCCAAGCTGATCTCTGTTACTTTAAATCAGAAACTCAGACTCAGATCTGCAAAGCTGCCTGGTTATCTGCCTCTCAAGCTTGTTTTAGGAGGTTGAAAGCACCTCCCAGGTTAGAAAACTCTGAGTCGTCTTTCCCCACCGATTCCTCACCACCCACCTTCAATCTGTCAGTAGTTGCTGTGATCCCATGGAGATACTCTCTCACTTCTATCTCGGTCTTTCCATACCTTTCACCCCTTTTAAACAGACATCTAGCAATAAACACGGCTGCAGACAACAGGACTTGGTGTCCCCGCAAAGACTTTATACCGGAAGATCTATTGTGATCCATTGGGCTGTAAATCATTCATGAGGTTCATAAAATCATGCAGTTTTACGATTGGAGCTTGATAATATACATGTGATATGTGAGAAGGCTATTTTCCTTCATTTTCTTTTTCTTGTTTTTATTTTCATTTTTCATGTTTTTGTTTCCCTGGATTTTATTATTTTTATTTTTTACATTTTCTTCTGCATGATATTGATACTCACTGAATATACCTTTGAAAAATCTTGCTATGTTTATCAGAACTCCAATGCATTTATAATTGAGCTGAGACAGAACTGCTGTCTATTCTGGATGCATCATAAAATGCAAGTCAATTAAGGAAAGATGATTATTAAGAAACAGCATATTTGGAGGCAACTAATTAGACATAAAAATATAACTTGTTTTATTATCTCACATTTTGCATCAAGATAAACTAAAAAATGCATCAAAGTTGAAGAGTCGGTATTAAATAAAAGACTTAGAATGGTAGAATGTATGTGTAACCCTGGAAAAGTGTAGACCGTTCTAACCACTAAGGAGTGTATGAAAACAAAACAAACAAAAAAACGCTGTGAGTAAAGTCAAAAGGCAAACAACCTATTAGGAAAAAAAAAACATCTGCAACTCATATGACCTTTAAGGGTTTCTATAACTAACTTATAATTAACACCTTTAAATTTATAAGTAAAAGACCACTGACTCAAAGACAGGCAAAAGTAGTGAATAGTGAGTTTATAGAAAATAAACACAAAGGAATCTCAACATACAAAAAAGATGCTCAAATCCACTCTTAATAAGAAAAGTGATTATTAAACGACTCCAAGCTTCCTTTATTTCACCTATAAGACTATCAAAATTTGAAAGATGGATCGCTCACTGTTAGTAAAGCTATTAAAAAAGAAGTACTGGGCTTCCCTGGTGGCGCAGTGGTTGAGAGTCTGCCTGCCGATGCAGGGGACACGGGTTCGTGCCCCGGTCCAGGAAGATCCCACATGCCATGGAGCGGCTGGGCCCATGAGCCCTGGCCACTGAGCCTGCGCGTCCGGAGCCTGTGCTCCGCAACGGGAGAGGCCACAACAGTGAGAGGCCCAAAAAGAAGTACCACGCAGAATATAAATGAACATAATTCCTACAAATGACAATCCTTGATGACTATAAAAATTAGAAATTCAATATCTTTTGAACTCAACAATCCTAGTTCTTGCAATTTATTCTTGAGGTTTCCTTGCTGCATGCAAACTGATGGTTTTACATTGCTTGTAAAGGATTAAAACCACTAAAATAGCAGTAGGAAACCCGTAAAATAAACTACAGTAATTCCAAAGCATTTAGCTTTTTAAAAATACAGAAAAGCTCTAAAATGTATATTTTTAGGGAAAAAAAGCAAAATAGGAAAAGTGTAAAGTGCTACCTTTTGTATAAAAGGGCGGAAATAATAATGTACATTTACATTTGCATAAAGAGCCTTCAGGAGGACACACATAAAAACAAATAAAAGTGGTTACCTGTGGATGTTGAAGGTGGGGTGTGAGCTGAGCAGATGGTAAAAATATACAGTGTGCTTTTTTGAGCAATGTAAGTACATATACTATTCAGTAATTCTACAAAAGCATTTTTCAAAGTCTCCTCATTGCTACAGGATAAAGCCCCAACTTCTACACTAAATATTCAACCGAACTCCAATATTCCTTCCCAGCATCATCTCCTACCACCCGGCCTCACTGAACTGCATGTTAATCCAATGACATGCTGTGTACATTTTTTCCATATTATTATTTAACCATCATTCTCATTTTGAAATGCCCTTCTATCCCTCCTAACAGGTTACTGAAACCTATGCGTCCTCCAAAACCATCTCCTCTTCTTTGATCCTCCCCTATTAAAGAATCTGCCTCCTTGGGACTTCCCTAGTGGCACAGTGGTTAAGAATCCGCCTGCCAATGCAGGGGAGAGGGGTTCCATCCCTGATCCGGGAAGATCCCACATGCTGCGGAGCAACTAAGCCCGTGCGCCACAACAACCGAACCTGCACTCTAGAGCCCGCGAGCCACAGCTACTGAGCCCGCACTCTAGAACCTGTGAGCCACAAATACTGAGCCCGTAAGCCACAACTACGGAAGCCCACGTGCCACAACGACTGAAGCCCGCGCGCCTAGAGCCTGTGCTCCGTAACAAGAGAAGCCACCGCAATGAGAAGCCCGTGCACCGCAACAAAGAGTAGCCCCCGCTTGCTGCAACTAGAGAAAGCTCACACGCATCAACGAAGACCCAACACAGCCAAAAATAGATAAATAAAATAATTAAAAAAAAAAAAAAAAAGAATCTGCCTCCTCTTTGGCACCCACCTAACATCTGCAGCATTTTACTTGCTGGATTTGTATCACTGTGCTTGTATTATAATCCTATTGTTCCATTTTCATTATTTAAAACAGGCATTTTTTACTTTCAAAATGTTGATAACAAATCAATGAAGAATATGCAAACGGTAGCAAACTAATATTATATAAGGAGATAATACGTTTACAGGACAGTTAATGATCAAAATACAAGGATATGGAGGATAGTTGAGCAGTGCAGATTCACTTACAGGGATAACACTCTGATCCCATGGTTTTTTAACTATCTTTTAGAGCTTAAGCACTATAGCTAAGGGTTTCTCTAGCTTCAAAGAATTTTTAGACTTGAAAATGTGCACCCACGTATTTCTTTCACATTTTTATCACTTCTGTTGTCATTTTGATTTATTAACCTTTACCGTCCCTTTTTTCACCTAGAAACACTGGGATGGTTTCCATAGAAAGCAAAAGGTGTTTCCTAGGTCAAGAAGAAAACATGCCATCCTTGCTTCTCAGGATGACACAAGTCAGTGTTCCAGGGTTACACATTTCTCTAGCAGCTGGCAATGTTTGATAGCATTACAAATTCACAGATCCTTCTTGTGTTTTACCTTTTTGTTGTGTCCCAATTGCCTGAAAGACCCCAGGTCCCTGGAATAATCGCTTGGGCTCATTGATTAAAACGCTTAGAAAAATATATTTTGTTCTCCCTGGCACTTCTTTTGCCTACTTCTCCATTTCCCCACCCCAACCCAATTTAAAATTCTTTAAGATTGTTTATCTCTTACACTCATGCAATTTAATCATCCCTGTTAGTTAAACTTTTGTACATTCCCCAAACCAATTCCAAAACACTGCCAAATATCAAATCTTTGCCCTTGCCTTTGAGCTCCAGGAGCCAGCGATGCCTGTTCTAGCATTTTTTCATCTTTTCCTTCTCTTCTATTATTCATTTAACCAAGCACCGAGGTGTCTTCAGCCTAAAAAATATTTGACAATCAATACTGCCCATCACCACTGAAGACTTTGCAAGCTTGTCTTTTCAGCAATAACTGAAAAAGCTGGAACTAAAACAACCTTTATGAAAGAGACTTGTTCCAAGTTCCTATCCAAGTAATCATCTCAATTCTAGTCTTCACTGTCTAATCCAAGGGCATCTGCAGCTGCTTTTTCTTTCCGGGCCCATGGTGTGATTCCAATTCTCCAAAAACAGGGGATCTCTTCTTTCAGGGAATCACTTCAATAAAAGTGCCATAGGGATCACAAGACCCTTTAATAAATAATTTTCTAAAACACTTAGTGTCTTGTGTACATATATACAGAGTTCAAACAATAAATATTAGTGATTATCATTATTTTTGTATTTGAACACTGATCTGTATCCTTTCTAATTTTCATAGTAGTTTTGATGAAAGATTTCAATTGGCAGAATCTACTGAAATGGAGTTTCTTCCTATCAAGAGAAAGAGTGCCTCCTACATGCAAATATCAAAATGATTTCTTCTAAATCATGAGCAGTCCCTAACCCTACTTTGAGAAGCCCTGGAGCAGGTCTGTATGAGACAGGGCCTCCAGAGAATCAGAACCAACCATGCAGGCTGAGAAATCCCATGATCTGCTGTCTAAAACCTGGAGACTCAAGAAAGCCGGTGGTGTGGTTCTAAGGATCTGAGAGCTGGGGGCCCGAAGGCAGGAGAAGGTCTGTGTTCCCGCTCAACAGTCAGGCAGTGAGAGTGAGTTCAGCTGCCTTCCGATTTGCTGTCCCGTTCAGGCCCTCAAGGGACTGGATGCAGCCCACCCACCCTGGGGAGGGCCATGTGCTTTCCTGAGTCTACCAATTCAAATGCTGATCTCCCCACAGAATGGGAGAAAATATTTGCAAATGAAGCGACTGACAAGAGATTAATCTCGAAACTAAAAAGGCATTAATCTCATGCAGCTCTATATCAAAAAAGCAAACAAACAAACACCACCAACAAACAACCCAATCAAAAATGAAAAATGGGCAGAAGATCTAAATAGACATTTCTCCAAAGAAGACATACAAATGGCCAAAAAGTACATGAAAAGATGCTCAACATCACTAATTATCAAAGAAATGCAAATCAAAGCTACAATGAGGTACCACCCCACACCAGTCAGGATGACCATGCCAACATCAAAGAGTCCACAAACAGTAAATGCTGGAGATGGTGTGGAGAAAAGGGAACCCTCCTACACTGTTGGTGGGAATGTAAACTGGTGCAGCCACTATGGAGAACAGTATGGAGGTTCCTTAAAAAACTGAAAATAGAACTACTATATGATCCAGCAATCACACTCCTGGGCATATATCTAGAGAAAACCATAATTTGAAAAGATACATGCACCCCAATGTTCACTGCAGCACTATTTACAATAGCCAAGTCATGGAAGCAACCTAAATGTCCATCAACAGAGGTATGGATAAAGAAGATGTGGTATATATATACAATGGAATATTACTCAGCCATGAAGAAAATGAAATAATGGCATTTGCAGCAACATGGATGGACCTAGAGATTATCACACTAAGTGAAGTAAGTCAGACAGAGAAAGAAAAATATCATATGATATCACTTATATGTGGAATCTAATTTAAAAAATGATACAAATGAACTTATTTACAAAACAGAAACAGACTTACAGAAATTGAAAACAAACGTATGGTTACCAAAGGGAACATGTGTCTGTGGGGGGATAAATCATGAGCTTGGTATTAACATATACACACTACTATATATAAGATAGATAACCAACAAGGACCTGCTGCATAGCACAAGGAACTTAGTATTCTGTAATAACCTATATGAGAAAAGAATCTGAAAAATAATAGGTATAGTATACGTATAACTGAATCACTTTGCTGTACACCTGAAACTAACACAACATTGTAAATCAACTATACTCCAATAAAATTTTTTTTAAAATGCTGGAAGTAGATGACATCAAAGATTGAAAAAAATAATAATAAATAAATAAAAATCCAAAATTAAAAAACAAAGAAACACATGCCAATCTTTCACACACACCTCCAGAAATAATGTTAAACCAGCTGCCTGGGCAGCCCATGGACCAGTCAAGTTGACACATAAAATTAACCATCACAAAGTCTCATCTTATTCATTTCTGTATTTGCCCCAGAATCTGAGCCATGACCACGCACAGCAGATGACCTATAAGAGTAGAGAAAATGGTGGATGCATGGGTGTCAATTAAATCATCACGTGCCATTTTTCTTCCATAGAGATGGTGAACCACTTTTACCGTCACAAAACAAGATTTTTTTCCAGAAAACAAACTACCATTTTAAATACTGCCCTTTATCGACTCTCCCAAACTGATTTTTCATTTTTAGGGAAAGAAAGTTTGAAATGCAGACAAACCTTAAAAACAATCTCTCAAATCTGAAAAAGAAAAAACTTTAGAGAAGGATTTTTTTTTTTGAGGGGTGGATGCCAGCAGTACCCTGGTAAGATACAGCAAAATGTGAAGGCATCCTATTTTTCGCCTTGTCAAGGGAGGTAGATTTTAATTTGCTGAAAGGAAATCCATGCCAAGTCAGCCCGAGTCAGGGCCACGCTGCTCCCCTCAGTATGCAGAGTGAGAGACTGGTACCTGTCCTGCAGCTCCATCACTGTGAGAAGAAATTTCAATTCCAACCTCGGCAGGAGCAGGGGAACGCGGTTGGAAGTTTCCATCTTAGTGGTCCACACCAAAAAAAGCAAATTCCTGACAAAGGATGAGATTTCGATTTCTCATTAGAGATGGGCTCTGTTTGGATAATTCTACAGTGCAGAATGAAGGCCTCAGACAGTTTAACTCAGACACAGAAAAGCAGACTTTCTTCTCTTTAAAGAAAGCACTTCCTAAGATGTAGAAAGGATTTTTCTCCTTCCTATTGTTAAAAGTTTTCTTCTTCCCATAAGCCTTGTTTCTCCCTTACCACCATTTCTGAGCTGATTTTTCACTGTGAGAAGAAAGACAAAAATGTTTCTCAAAGCCGACCAAGAGGCTTAGCACATACACAGCTTATTCAAACAGCTGTGCCTAACCTCGCAGGATAAGAACAACAGCATTATGACTTATTGTCAGTGAAAATCTCTGTGCCAAATGTCTCGAAAATAAGGATGTTCCCTTGCAGCCACTTCCGCCTTGTGAAGGAAGCTTTATCTGGTGTTTATCATTACAGCAGGGCACTTGGAGGGTTTCATACTCAAAAAGGACAGAAGCATCACTGCCGGTTACAGGAAAGCACTGAATCGCTTAGTGCACTCAGCTTTCTCACACGTGGGAGACACTTCTTCCTTTTTTCTTTTTTATGGGACAGTCTTCAGCATTAAATGGGCCTATGGACAAACTGGTTTTACCCTAATCAATGGCTCACTTATGGGTCTCCTGAGTAAAAATGAGTACTCAGAAAAGAAATATTAAAGCCAGGGGTCTTCTTGAAGACCTCCACGTTCATAGGAGAAAACTGCTAGGCAAAGTTGGGAAACACACACACACACACACACACACACACACACAATATGGTTCATCCTTTTGACTTACAAATAATGACAGATTTTATTTTTCCCAGATAAGTCTCCCGGATGTTATCTTATACAGCATCAACAATGTTTTAAAGGCTCTACAGAATCATTTTATTTTTCTTCTTGCTGAAGACAGTTTCCATGGCTTGGTCACCACTGCACAACGCTGTTCACTGAGAAAACTCAGATTGGGTCAGGATGTTTTTTGGGTTTTTTTTCCATTGTATAATTTAAAAGCTTTATTTCCCCCCGCAAGTAGCAAATGGGTTCCGTATGAGTTCAACTGGAAGTTTTCTTCTTATAGTTGCCTGCAGTGGGTCAGTTTTAACGACTAACGCGTGCGCAATGGTTTGATGTGTCATCTACATGTGAATTACACATCTAGACTACATGACCGAGCGAACTTGTGACCAGCAGTTGGGAAAAGCAGAACGCAAAGGGCAACTCACAGGTGGGGTGAAGTCTGAGTCCAGTAAGGCGAGGGATGGACACCAGTTCCAAGCTGGTGCAGAGAGGAAGGGAGACAGGAAAGGAGTGAGGAAGACAGGAAAGGAAGGCAAGACAGGAAAGACAGGAAAGAAAGTTCAAATTCAGATGTTGGTGTGAAGGTAGCTTCACATTTGAACAGACTGACAACAGACTCAGAGTTCATGATCACATTTGGGTGAAATCTAGCAGAGGCTGACTGGGAGGAGAGGTCTGGGATCCCAGGCAGTGAAAAATTCCTAAATCTGACGCGGTGGCATCTGCTTGGAAGGAGTCCCAGTGCCTTTGGGCTGGCCCAGCTGCCTTAGGAGCTTGGTCCTCTGAAACTGGTCCCGCCAGCAGCAACGGTGTCAACTAGGCAGCCTTTCTTGAATGAATATGATAGTGTTTCAAACCTATATCCTCTGTATCTAGGAGAGATAATGTTCACTCACCCACAAAAGTAACATGCAATGAAGAAATACGTCTACACGACCTACTGAAAATCATCTCAATAGTTGGTGAGTAACTAAAACGGGGGCCACATAAATCAGGTTGATCGTTTAGTGTTTACGACACATTACACTTCAGGATCCGTCCAAAGCAATCATTACTCCATGAGTGAACTGCCATTTGCATTTTTTACTGTCCACCGAAGAGTACTTCTGAGAGCGTCTGTGACAGTAATCTGCCAAAAACACTATTTGGCGGCCAACAGCAAAGTGCCTGAGGTTTCCAAAAACTACCTTCTCTCTCTCAGAGAGCTCATTACATGATATTTGTGGACTCTTTGTTACGATATTCCACCTGATAATATCAGCAATTATTATCTCCAATATGCTGCAAGTGGCTCTTAAATAACACATTGCAAGAAATGGACCTGACAGTGTTTGTGAACTAAATCAAAGCCTTACTCTCTTATTGATCCATATTTGAATGGGCAATTGTACCCTTTAGGGAAGGGATCTTAATGGGTGGCCAGCCACCCATCAGAATGTGAACCGTCAAATGATGCTTCAATAAAACAACTCTGCAGAAAAAAACACATCACTCCCCGATCCCCACAGTATCTATTTAGCTTTCTCTGATGCCCAGTTCAAAATGGGACTTACAAAGTTTCCATTAGTAGGTTTATTTTATTTCATGTTTTTGCAAAGTAACCTTCCATAGGAAGCATCTGTTGGTACAATTAAAGCCATCAGAAACATCCTTGTATTTGGAAGAGCGCATTGAGTTCTTTCACCTCACTGCTTTGTTTTTGCAGTTCCCCAAGCCAAATATTTCTGTCTGTGTTCTCAAAATTGACAAATATCTTTGTCTGCTCCTGTTGAGCTTTTCTAGAATCAATGGACTAAGACATTAATAATGACGGTGCTTCTGGAATCTTGGTGGTACAAGACTTGGAGATATTGACACAGCATTCTGCTCTATCAAAATAACTTTTTTGTTAAGTGTGCTCTCTGAAAAGGGAGTGGGGAAAACATTTCTCTAATGCACATAGTAGAACTACAGCACAAAAAAAGAAGAATGTTGTACTTAAAATTGCCTGTAAAATGGATTGTAGATTTTACCTTTACGAAGGTTGCAATATAAGCTAATATCCAATTCATAAATTACGAAAAAGCCCATCTACAGCACATCGTCAGTTTCAAAGTGAGTGAGTTTCATTGCTATAAAGTTCCAGTGATTCAATATGGAGCTAAGACTGACACAAACACAGAACCTCCATAAATGTCAGGGAAAGAAACAGGATCATTGCCAGTATCTACCAGAATAACTGATCATATATGATTATTCAATGAATAGTCAGCAAGATTCAATGTATTAGTTATTCAAATGGGTTAAATAATTTTGTCTTAAGAAGCTAAAAGTAAACAGACATGCTCTACGGAAAAATGAAGAAACCAGGGGCATCTCCAACTGCACCTGCACACTTGCTGGGAAATCTCATTGATAATGGGGCCACACACTTATTTGGCAGGTATGAGGAGGAGATCTGTATTTCTCACTGGCATCATTTTCTCCTGGTAGAGATTCTTGTGATAAGCATCATGCTATCTTCCTTTAGACAGACAGAAGTTAATATCAACTTAGCATCTCAACTTTTATTCTTTCCTCTCATGTCTCTGCATTTCACTCATTGTACCTTGCCTCTTGCATGGACAACTATCGCCACTGAGTATCTTTTACCCACTGTCCATCTACGGGGCCTGAGATGCTGCAATTTTTATTTTGTTAACACACAGAACACATGTCACATAGTAATGCTTAAAACGTAGCCATATTTTATGTTCTAGATCAGGAATCTAAGGTCTAGTGAAATTGATTTAAAGTCATGTAAAGACTTGGTGTTACACCTGGTACTCAAAATGATCTCATCTTTTCCAAATAATATAACATGTGACTACCTATATTCACAGTACTTTGCAATTTTCAAAGTACATTTAGGTACACTGTCTCCTTTTACCTTCGATATAAACCAATGCATAAGGAGAACAGGGCAGTCTTCTATTTTTAAATTTGAGAAAAACTGTCTCTCCAGAGAAAGGGGTGGGATGTGGTGGTTAGAAGTGTTTGCAAGCCTTGGCTGTGGTTACAGTTCCAACAAATGTATTTAGATCCCAACTTTTCAGTTATGAGCATGTGACCTCAGGTAAGTTGCTTAAGTACTCTATGCTTCATTTTTCTTATCCAAGAAAAATGAGAACCTGAAAAATGAGACTGAACCACTATATACATATTAGAGTGGCCAAAATCCAGAACAGTGAGGACACAAAGCTGGTGAGGATGGAGCAATAGGAACTTCCCTTTCATTGCTGGGCAAACCCAAGATGGTACACTTACTTAGGAAGACAGTTGGGCAGTTTCTTACAAAACTGAAGCATACTCTCGGGTGATCCAGAAATCACAATCCTTGGTATCTACCTAAAGGAGTTGAAAACTCATGCCCATACAAAAGCCTGCACGTGCACGTTTATAGCAGCTTAATCACAACTGTCAATACTTGGAAGCAACCATGATGTTCTTCAGTATGTGAATGGATAAATAAATGGTGGTCCATCCAGACAATGGACTAGTAATCAGCCCTAAAAAGAAATGATCTATCAAGCCATGAAAAGACATGAAGGAATCTAAAATGTATAATCCTAGGTGAAAAAAATCAGTATGAGAAGGCTACATACTATATGATTCCAACAATATGGAATTCTGGAAAAGGCAAAACTATGAGGACAGTAGAAAGATCAGTGGGTGCCGGGGGTTAGAAGGGAGAGAGGGATCAACAGCTCATGCACGGAAGCATTTTAGGACATTAAACCTACTATGTACGATACTATCATGATGGATACGTGTCATTATACAATTGTCTAAATCCATAGAATGTCCAACACCAAGAGGGAACCCTGATGTAAACTATGAACTTTGGGTGATATGACGTGTCAGTGAGGTTCTTCAGTTGTAAGCGTGGTCCCGTCTGGTGAGGACGCTGATGAGGAGGGAAGCTGTGTATGTGTGAGCACAGGGTGTATATGGGAAATCTCCGGGCCTTCCCCTCAATCTGCTGTGAATCGAAAACAGCTCTAAAAAAAAGCCTTTAAAAAATGAGATTAAAAACCTGCGGCAGAGGGTTATTATAAGGATTACATTAAATGAGGTATTTTATGACATGCACTTAACCCATCGTAAGCCCACCATAAACGGCAGCAGTTAGTTCTCCATCTTACTCAGGCACAAAATCAGCTCATGACCTGTCACCTCTCTGAGGTCCTTTTACTCGCTTCTTGTCACAATGGGTAATTTCTCTGTAACGTCTGCCAAATAAATTTCAGTTGTTCAATACGTATTTCTTGTGAATCTACTAGGGACTGTGATGTTTTGAAGGAAACAGAGAGGAAACACTCTGGAATAACACATATCCAACTTATCTTTACTGTGGGAATGAAGACACACAGGGGCCGGAAAATGCAGGCCAAGGGAGGGGAGAGCTGGTCCTGGGGTTTGGCTGAAGCAAAGGAAAATGCTAAACACATCAAAAATAATGTTTCGATGCATACTGGTTGCAATTCACATTTTTAAAAAGTACAAATTTTGGTTTCGGACTAAAACACATTGGGGCCTAGATGAGCCTCCGAAAGCTAATTTTAGAAAAACTATAAAATATATCCTGGTCAATAGGCATTTCCCTTATGTAGGATTAAATTGTGGAAGGGTCGTAGTATTATTGGTTAATTAATCCAAGTCACCTATTTTCTAGAGGCTCACGATGAGGCTTAGCGGCAGTCCTAAATTTGTTCCCTGATACGATTATGGGCCATCCTCACATGGTCAGATAAGGGCAGTAAGGATAATTACAAATGATTTACTTTAACTTTTCTTTAGGATTAACCCCCAAATATTCATAAATCAAATTAACATTTTTAATTGAGGACAGTTTTCCCCAAACAAATCCAAAACCCAATAGCTCCCGTGTACACCTGCTCAGCTGGCTGATATCATGCAGGTTGAGCGGTGCTCAATCTACAAGGCCAAATATCAGGACCCAAAGTCACAGGATGGCCCTACAGATGGTTCCTGCACAGCATTATAAGTAAATTACACAATGAAATATCTTTAAAGGTCTCTCCCACTGTCAAATCAAAAGGTGACAGACTGAGCCATTCATCTTCTTAACCACATAGTGGAATGTTTTGCTAGTAAGTCTAACTTGAAAAAATAATGTTGCGATTATTCCTTCCTCAGTAGGTAAGCAAGATGAAATGAGGAAGCTGTAGAGCTGTAGGTTGGGAATCAGCAAATGATGTCACACAGGCTAAAGCTGGCAGGGAAACTGACCATAAACAGAACGACAGCCCAAGTTACAGAACAAGGCAAGTCCAGGAACCCCTTTCCCATCACTTCCTTTGCACTATAGGATGTCTGGACACCTGCAATTCTCTGTCTCTTGACTGACATTCTCCAACTTAGTCAATGACAATGGTTCCAGCAAGAATAAGCTGAATAGGTTTTGCCCAGAGTCATGGGGATGTGACAAACTCATTACCCAGACAGCAAACTCCCATTTGGGGTTTAAAAGATCCCATGACTCCTCAGTGTGTCATCCCTGGCATGGCCCACTGTTAATGAGAGTACGAATACCTTCAACTTGTCATGTGGCCTCTGCAAGTTGACGGACCCTGGCCTCCATCACTGGAGCACTGGTGAGCCACCTTCACTTCTGTGTAGATGTGTAACTGTACTAAAACAGAGCCAAGATGCCAAATGCTATGCTCCTCCTTTTCTACTCTTTTGCAGGCTGCTATGGCTAAAAACAACGAAGATCATCATTTGACTGTTTATTGGGTGCTATGTACGTGCAAGGTATTGTGCTAAGTACCTTACATATTGTACATTAGCTCATTTAATCTTCATTCAATACATAGGCTTATTGGATAAGAGAACTAAGGCAGGAAGAGGTTACATCAATTTCTGGGGCTGTATAGTTTACTGAGCACCAGAGCCAAGATTCAGAACAGGTCTCCCCACCTGCACCCAACCCCATGTGGCCTCTAGGTAAGTCCTCTCTCATTGTTTCATCTTCCTTGCCTACAATTTGGAGATACATCTCCCTTCCTATCCTAAGCTGATCATCCTGGGATTAAGAAATAATCTCTTAACAGGCTCGGGAGCTGTGAAAATTCAAGAACTTCTTACTCTGAACTGGCCAAATGACCCCATCAATTAAGGCACCTTATCTGACTAAACAATGGACTTGAAGCAGTCCATTCAGTATCCTGCCCAGTTCAGTATCTGAACATGGGCAGGAGACCAAGGATCGATTGTTTAATCACAGTACCTTATCACATTATCAAAGATGGCACCCAATGACACAACGCCAATATGTGGCTGGAAAGTTAAAGACACCAATCAATTCATAAACCGGGGGCTCCAGGTGCAGAATAATGTGTCAGGCTCACGCCTGCCCCCGGGCTCTCTGCTTCAGGGTCTTCCTTTCACATCAATGAACCATCATAACAGCACTTCTTCCTAAACGACTTTCATTGGGCCCTCACTTCTCTATTAAGACTAAATTCATCGAAGTGACTTGGACAGTCTATCTTTGGCTCAGTCTTGACCCAGTGTCACACATCTTGATTTGTTCAGAGAAATCCATGAGCTGGACGCTGCCCTACTCCTCCCCATAACCCTTGGCATGAGCGTTAAGGAAAAGTGGTCAATAGCTGTAAGTATTTAGATTTTTATCTTTTTTAAAATTGAAGTAGAGTTGATTTACAATGTTGTATTAATTCTGCTGTACAGCAAGGTGACTTAGTTATACACATATATAAGTTTTAAAGATACTGTCACTAGGAGCTATTGTTCTTCTGTGTTATTTCCAACGGTCCACATTTTTAAAATTGAATTTTATTTCAAAATTAATTCAGAGCAACAGATTAAAAGCTAAAGAGGAACTTCCCTGGTGGTGCAGTGGTTAAGAATCTGCCTGCCAATGCAGGGGACACGGGTTCAAGCCCTGGTCCGAGAAGATCCCACATGTCGCAGAGCAACTAAGCCCGCGAGCCACAACTACTGAGCCTGCGCTCTAGAGCCTGCGAGCCACAACTACTGAAGCCCGTGTGCCTAGAGCCCACGCTCCACAACAAGAGAAGCCACCACAATGAGAAGCCCGTGCACTGCAACGAAGAGTAGCCCCTGCTCGCCACAGCTAGAGAAAGCCCGCATGCAGCAACGAAGACCCAATGCAGCCAAAACTAAATAAATTTTTTTTTAATTTAAAAGCTAAAGAAAGCAAGAAGCAAATACATATTTTGAGTCAAATAAAATCCATTCTAAAATAGTAAATACATGGATAATGCTGTACTTTCACAATTTCTAAAGCTAACTCATTACTTCAACGTTTGCAAAGGCTTAAGAATTTCATGGGGAGAATACATCTTTTTTTCAAAGCACCCATAAAAGTTGAAAGTACACCTGAGAAATCTGTCTCCCATTTGTAAAACAAAGTGATTCCAAACTGCAGAAGAGCTCATGCCAATTTCACAGAGGAGTGACAACAGGTGATAATGAATCTTAAGCCGGCAGGCTAAGTGGTCCAGAGGGATCTCAAGAGAAATTTACATCTCAAGTCTGTTATTCTTCCTACGTAATCCCAGTATTTCTCTCCCTTTAATATAGTTGTTTCTTAAACACCAAACCTTTATTTCTTTTTAGTCTCTCCCTGCCTTTTCTTTCTCTCTTTTAAAAGTTTTAAGTTTCCTTTTTTTTTTTTTTGACTGACCCTTCCCTTCACTTTCCAGAGAAGGGAACCTTAACTGCCAGGATATGAAACAGAAGTATTTTTCTCAGTAAATTTACTTTAAATTCAGGTTGTTTTTCCCTGTGTGTGACCCACATTGATTTTCCCTCCTGACAGACCGTGGAGCTTGATTGCAAAGAGATTTTCACCACCCTTCTAGAGAAAAATCCTGCAGGAAATGTATCTGTTACTTCCTTACTCCTGGTCTATTTGGTGGAAGTAAGAGTAACCTAATTCAAAACGATGGTTAATATAAAAATCGACATTTTTCTCTTTTAGGACAGCCAGGAGACATCCACCCCTCATCCGTCCGTCTCTGTGTGCTGTAGCAGCTGGGCCACCTGAAATGGTGGAACAGCAGACGGCCACATCCCTTTCTCTCTTCTAGGTTTTTAATGAGTAAATTTGATATTTTAGAGCCGTTTTAGAATCACAGAAAACTTGAGGAGAGAGTAGAGAGACTTCCCATACACCCCGGCCTTCAGACACACGCAGCTTCCCCAACAGCAACACCCCTCACCAGATGCACATTTGTTGCAACTGATGGACCTACACGGGCACATCATCATCACCCAAATCCGTAGTTTATGTTGGGGTTCACTCTTGGGGGTGTCCATTCTATGAGTCTGGACAAACGGATAGGGACGCGCATCCACCATTACGGTATCATACAGAGTGTTTCCACTGCTCTAAAAATCCTCTGTGCTCATCTAATCATCCCTCCCTCTCCCAAATCCTGGCTACCACGGATCTTTCTACTGTCTCCATAGTACTGTTTTTCTCCAGAATGTCACACATTTGGAATCATAATGCATGTAGCTTTTTTCAGACTGGCTTCTTTCACTTCATAATATTCATCTGAGGTTCCCCCATGTCTTTTCGTGGCTTTGCAGCTCATTTCTTTCTAGTGCTGAATAGTAGTTTATTGTCCCCATTCCTTCCGTAATAGGTCTCTCACTATCTGCAACCTATTCCTGTCTGCCAGACTGCTGTGGGTTAGTGGGAACCAAGAATAGCTCCACTTGTACAAGACCTTTCATCTCAAATAGTGGTAGTTACAGCAAACTTCTATTAGTAGGTTTTCGTTCTCTTTTGTAAATGGAACCCTCAGAGAGAAATTAAAGACAATCTTTTCTATTAGAAGGCAGTATCCACTTGCATTATGTCACGCCATCCACACCTGAACCCTGGCAAGTAGATATGATACTCACAATTACCAAGGCAGGTGGGGGACTTGCTCAGGTGACATAACTGGTTAGTGGCAACTGGCGGGGGGGGTGGGGATCTGAGCTCAGGTCTTCACATGCCATGGGGCTTCCCACCCCCAAACACTGCCTCTCTGGCTCCCCCTCCTCTGCACCATTTTGGCTCTTACAAGAGTCTTTAGAAGAAGAGGTTGTGAGGGCAATGATACAGACCATTGAGCTCTCTGGGCTCATGGAGCCTCTGCGTGTCTGTGAGGCTGCAGGGATTTTTATTAAGAAGAGGTGCTCTTTTCTTTTTCTTTGTTTTCTAGGTTTCCTTTGGATTTCAATTATCCAATATATTCCCACTCTACTACAGAAAAGCTAGAGGGGTGTGTGTATTTAGGGCAGCCCATAAAAAGCATAAGCAGGCTTGGGGCTTCTTAAACCTTAGGGATACAAGATGTCACTCATCAATTCTAGAGGAAAATATATCTCAGTATCTGACTAGTGATATCTATCAATTTGCAATTTTTACAAAATCATTGGTTCTCAAATTCTTCTGAGTACAACAAGTAGGTGCCTGCAAAATATACAGCTGCCCAGGCTCCTACCCTGAAAGTTCACAGTCAGCAGGTCTTGGATGGAGCCTGGGGTAGGGGTGGAGTACATACTGAATACTCCATGTTACCCTCAGCCTCAGAAAATTCGGAGAAGCAGTGTTATAAACACCACCACACCTATCACACAGACACCTGGGGAATGCAAACCAGATCAATCCAAGCCAGAAATCACCAGCCCCCTCCAACTATGGTTGTGAGTTGCCGCCACTCAGCTCCCAAAGCCTCAGAGGGATGACACCTTTTGCAGGGATGCAAGAGTCAGAAACGGAATCAGCGAGGCTCCTCTCTTGCTTGGCTGCACACAAAGAACCCCAGCCCACCCCGGGGAAGCCGCCTGTACAACCTGTGACGATTCCCTTCCACCCACGTGCAGGTGGCATGCCACATTCTCTATTAGACACAGAAGAAAACAGTGACTCTTATTCTCAGTAATTGCTTTTTGACTACAAAACTGGCAGCTGAAGATGGCGGCAGAGGTGCGTTCTTGGCCAGTGGCCACCTTTCCAAACTGTACATCTGGCCTCCCAACTTCCGTGCCATTTCCAACACAGCTGAGAATACTTAGGTACCAAAGTACTGACCGTGCAACCGTAAAAGCCTCCCCAACTCCTTCATGGAAGGTTGGAAATATCACCTTTGTAAAACGAAAAGGGCTGTGAGCTGAACGGTTGCATTGCAAAAATAAATTTTAGGTTCTTTCCACATTTTCTATTATAAAAACTCAGAAGCTGACCTATTTTTTGACAAATGAGATTGTGATATTCATCTGAAGATAGTTATACGGAGATACAAACAGCCAAGAAAGGCGCTCACGGAAACAGAGCGCCACCCAGAGGAAATTCACCTGCACACACCTCCTCAAAGATGCAGAGAGGTACTGTGCTTGGTAAACACTTACCAAGCAACACAAATTCCAGGAAGGGCTTTGCTCTCATTTTATTATAATCACACTAAATTCTCCTTTTTAATCGTTTTTAAAATTTTTAAATTTTACTCTGGAGTATAGTTGATTAGCAATGTTGTGTTAGTTTCAGCCGTACAGCAAAGTGGTTCAGTTATACTAAATTCCTTTTGTTGTCTAGGTTAGATTTAAGACAGAAACATCTACACCAGACAAAAAGAATAGTCTCCATGACAATGGCAATGGTTCAGGCAATTAATTCTCTCTTAAGGAGCTAAGACATTGAAGTGACTTTCAACTCTGGCATGAGCAGCTTTCACTACCCTGGTTGCTGGAATTAGAGCTAGAATTAGAACTCTCCCTGCCAGAACTGGAATTGGCTCTTCCAGGTGGATGCCAAGGTCTCCCCTGAAATCGCGCATCAGCAGATTTGATGCCCAGCCCATACCCATCATTTCTATGTCCTCCATTACTACCAGAATATTAATCTTTCTAAAGAGGTATTACCTCCATTCTATCACTTCAGACGCCTTTCCTTTCTACGTCTGACTCATCTTTTATAACTTTCTATTTTGACCTTTATTTTCCTACTGTTAGAAGACATCCTTCTAATATCTGTATCTTTTCTTTCTCTAACATTAACTGAAGCACGGAAAACCCTGACAGCATCGTTATGTTACATCTCTCAGTACCTGAGTACCTGAGACAATTTTACTTCTAATCCCACATAATTTGAGGCCAGGAAGAAATGCAAACATGGTCACCTTGCGTGACTGTAGATAAGCAATCAATTTTTAGTCACTATTATTTTGATGACCTTTCTCCACACTCCTTAACATCTTTGGCACCTGACTCTTCTCAGTCATGCCAGGTAGCATTTATAAAGACCAGGACCCCAAACGAGCATGTTGCTTCACATTTCCTTCACTATCTTGTCTTCAAAATCTGTCATTTCCACTAAAATTTGACAATTAAATATCCCAATACTTCTTCGGATTTTCTCATAACCCATCTTAATCTTTGTCCTTCTCACCATCTAAAATCCTGGAATGTCTACAGTTATCACTGCATGGTAACTCACACACACACACACACACACACACACACACACACACACACACACACACGGCATATACTTCTTTTTTTTTCCTCCTTCTTCAGGGCCTCCATTTTTTTCATCCACTGCCCACCTTCTCAGGCTTTGCTTCCTTCCCCTCCATCCTCAGACACTGCTCCCAGCTACAACCGCTTCAACTCCTGGCTCCCTGGCATCTTTGATTCCAGAGCCCACGCCAACTTTCTTTATCACTAAGCACTGCAAGTTTGAGTTCTAAAATGACCACACATCTGTTTTTTTTTTAATTTTTAATAGATCTTTATTGGAGTATAATTGCTTCACAATACTGTGCTAGTTTCTGTTGCACGACAAAGAGAATCAGCCATATGCATACACATGTCCTCATATGCCCTCCCTCTTGAGCCTCCCTCCCACCCCCCCATCCCACCCCTCTAGATGGTCACAAAGCACCGAGCCGATCTCCCTGTGCTATGCTGCTCCTTCCCGCCAGCCAACTATTTTACATTCGGTAGTGTGTATACGTCGATGCTACTCTCGCTTCGCCCCAGCTTCGCCCTCCCACCCCACGTCCTCAAGTCCATTCTCTATGTCTACCTCTTTATTCCTGCCCTGCAACTAGGTTCATCAGTACCATTTTTTTTTTTTAGATTACATGTATATGCATTAGCATACGGTATTTGTTTTCTCTTTCTGACTTACTTCACTATGACAGACTCTAGGTCCATCCACTTCACTACAAATAACTCAATTTCGTTTCTTTTTATGACTGAGTAATATTCCATTGTATATATGTGCCACATCTTCTTTATCCATTCATCTGTCGATGGACATTTAGGTATCAGCAATGTCTTGTTATTAATATTTGTATATTCGTTATTTTGCACAGTGCTTACACATAATACCCAATATATATATTATAATTATTAATATTCTATAATCCATCCTCTTTTTGAGGGCTTATCAGTATTATCCAGAGATTCTGTCCTCTCCAGCATTTGTTGTTTGTAGAATTTCTGATGATGCTGAGTCTAACTGGTGTGAGGTGGTACCTCATTGTAGTTTTGATTTGCATTTCTCTGATAATTAGTGATGTTGGGCATCTTTTCATGTGCCTCTTGGCCATCTGGATGTCTTCCTTGGTGAAATGTCTATTTAGGTTTTCTGCCCATTTTTTAACTGGATTGTTTTTGTTTTTTGGATATTGAGCTCCATGAGCTGTTTGTATATTTCAGAGATTAATCATTTGTCTGTTGTTTCATTTACAAATATTTTCTCCCATTCTGAGGGTTGTCTTTTCGTCTTGTTTATGGTTTCCTTCGCTGTGCCAAAGATTTTAACTTTAATTAAGTCCCGTTTGTTTACTTTTGTTTTTATTTCCTTTACTCTAGGAGGTGAGTCAAAAAGATTTTGCTGTGGTTTATGTCAAAAAGTGTTTTTCTTATGTTTTCCTCTAAGAGTTTTATAGTCTCTGGTCTTACATTTAAGTCTTTAATCCGTTTGGAGTTTATTTTTGTGTATGGTGTTAGGGAGTGTTCTAATTTCATTCTTTTACATGTAGCTGTCCAGTTTTCCCAGCAACACTTATTGAAGAGGCTGTCTTTTCTCCATTGTATGTTCCTGCCTCCTTTGTTGTAAATTAGGTGCCCATATGTGGGTGGGTGTAGATTGCTTTGGGTAGTATAGTCATTTTCACAATATTGATTCCTCCAATCCAGGAACATGGTATATCTTTCCACTTGTTTTATGTCATCATTGCCTTCTTTCATCAGTGTTTTATAGTTTTCTGAGTACAAGTCTTTCACCTCCTTAGGCAGGTTTATTCCTAGGTATTTTATTCTTTTTGTTGCAATGGTAAATGGGAGTGTTTTCTTAATTTCTCTTTCTGATTTTTCAACGTTGGTGTATAGTAATGCCAGAGATTTTTTATCTTTCACATTTCTCATCATTAGTGTATAGGAATGCAAGAGATTTCTGTGCATTAATTTTGTATCCTGCAACCTTACCAAATTCATTGCTTAGTTCTAGTAGTTTTCCGGTGGCATCTTTAGGATTTTCTATGTATAGTTTCATGTCATTGACAAACAGTGAGAGTTTTACTTCTTTTCCAATTTGTATTCCTTTTATTTCTTTTTCTTCTCTGATTGTTATGGCTAGGACTTCCAAAACTATGTTGAATAAGAGTGGTGAGAGTGGACATCCTTGTCTTGTTCCTGATCTTAGAGGAAATGCTTTCAATTTTTCACCATTGAGAATGATGTTTCTGTGGTTTTTTCATATATGGCCTTTATTATGTTGAGGTAGCTTCCCTCTCTGCCCACTTTCTGGGGAGTTGTTTTCATAAATGGGTGTTGAAATTTGTCAAAAGCTTTTTCTGCATCTATTGATATGATCATATGGATTTTATTTTTCAGTTTGTTAAAATGGTGTATCACATTGATTGATCTGCATATATTGAAGAATCCTTGCATCCCTGGGATAAATCCCACTTAATATGGTGTATGATCCTCTAAATGTGCTGTTGGATTCTGTTTGCTAGCATTTGGTTAAGGATTTTTGCATCTATATTCATCAGTGATATTGGTCTGTAATTTTTTTTTGTAGTATCTTTTTCTTTGCATCTATGTTCCTCAGTGATATTGGTCTATAATTTTCTTTTTTTGTGATATTTTTTCTGGTTTTGGTTTCAGGGTGATGGTGGCTTCATAGAATGAATTTGGGAGTGTTTCTCCCTCTGCAATTTTTTGGAAGAGTTTGAAAAGGATCAGTGTTAGCTCTTCTCTAAATGTTTGATAGATTTTCCCTGTGAAGACACCTGGTCCTGGACTTTTGTTTGTTGGAAGATTTTAAATTACAGTTTCAATTTCATTACTTGTGATTGGTCTGTTTATATTTTCTAATTCTTCCGGGTTCAATCTTGGAAAATTGTTCCTTTTGAAGAATTTGTCCATTTCTTCATGGTTGTCCATTTTTTTGGCATATAGTTGTTTGTAGTATTCTCTTACAATCCTTTGTATTTCTGCAGTGTCAGTTGTGATTTCCCCTTTTTTCATTTCTAATTTTATTGATTTGCATCCTCTCCCTTTTTTTCTTGATGAGTCTGGCTAAGGGTTTATCAATTTTTTTATCTTCTCAAAGAACCAGCTTTTGGTTTTATTGATCTTTGCTATTGTTTTCTTTGTTTCTATTTCATTTATTTCTGTTCTGATCTTTATGCTTTCTTTCCTTCTACTGACTTTGTGTTTTCTTTGTTCTTCTTTTCTAGTTGTTTTAAGTGTAGGGTTAGATTGTTTATCTGAGATTTTTCTTGTTTCTTGAGGTGAGTTTTTATTGCTATAATCTTCCCTCTTAGAACTGCTTTTGCTATGTCCCATAGGTTTTGGGTCATCGTGTTTTTGTTGTCATTTGTTTCTATGTATTTTAAAATTTCTTCTTTGATTTCTTCAGTGATCTCTTGGTTATTTAGTAGCACACTGTTTAGCCTCCATGTATTTGTGTTTTTTACAGTTTTTTTTCCTGTAATTGATTTCCCATCTCATAGCGTTGAGGACCACACATCTTAAAGAATATTCCTTGAATCAAAATAGGTGCCACCAAAAGCCACAGGGGGATGGAGTATAATGTGACAACATGTGAAGATATTTCAATACAGTGAGTCCCCTACATACGAACCATCAAGTTGTGAACTTTCAAAGATGCGAACGTGTGTTCGCGTGGCCAATCACGTAGGTTAGTTCACGTGTGTGGAGTACATTGTCACATGTGTGCGTCCTCTACAAGTTGTTGTGTTTTTGTGTACTTTACTGTACAGTACTGCATAGAGTACAGTAGTACAGTATCTTTATTTCAAGCCCAGGATGTCCAGAAGCAAGTGTAAAAGCATCGGTGAAATAGCTGGTACTACTGTACTTTTCAAGGTAGTGTACTGTAAGATGAAAAATGTTTTCTTTAGTTTTTGTTTTTTTTATGTATTATTTGTGTGAAGAAGAATTATTAGCTTATTACAGTACAGTACTATATAGCTGATTGTATTAGTTGGGTGCCTAGGCTAACTCTGTTGGACTTATGAACAAATTGGACTTAAGAATGTGCTCTCTGAATGGAACTCGTTCGTATGTAGGGGACTTATGTAGAACTTTTTTTCTGCATAGAAGATTCTTTTTGACTCTTTCTCACCATACAAAGAACCACTAGACACAAAATAAATGAGTGACCTCATGAGGGAGAAAGAGAGAGAGCGATTTCGATCAGCAATGAAAACTGTCCTTTTTGGAGAAGGGCAGATGAAAGATTTTATTTCTTCAGCCTCCTCTTTCTCTCTTCCCCCAACTCTCCAGGGTTTCTGTGTTCAAAGGCTCCAAGTTACCACCTGCCACCTTTGATCAACCTCATTGCCTCTTGAGCACTGCTTCAAAAAACACTTGACAGTTTGGGCTCCCAGAACTCTGGATGGCAGCTCTGTTACCCTCTTCAAGCTTAACGTCCAAATAATAGTTTGACGAGTAGTTATTCCTTCTTCCACAGCCAACTCTCAGAACTACAGAAAAACACAGGAAGAATGTATCTCTATTACCAGAGAATATTCCCATTTTTCAGGCCCTTTAACACACTTGGGTTCTCATGCCAAAACTTACATTACTCATAGAGCAAAATGGAGGGGTTTGGGGTTTTGCTTTTAGGGGTTTATTTTTGTTTCTGTTTTTACATCTGTGTTTCCTCCTGAATCATGAGGGTTATTACTAAGATTTGCTAACCCTACCTGACCCTTTGACATACTGTTCTGAACTCAATCATAGAGTAAAGGAGACCATTAAGGCAAAATCAAACCATCATTTCTGGTTTTCATTCAATAATGAATTTTTTGAGAGTACGATTGTTTACTAATGTGTTGATGTGATACTAGGAATAACTCAGCTTTTGTTTTCCTGTAACAACAAAAAGTATTGAGAGAAAATTAATTTATTTTTACTTTAGTAAATTTAGTAAAATTCTGATATTTGCCTCAAAGAGAATTTCTGACCAGCCTATGCTTCTACACTGAGTTGAAATATGTTGATATAGAAATGTACTCTTCTAGTTAGATTGGCCAGAAGACGGGAATTTGTTAAGGTGCTTGAGTTATCCAAAAGAGAAGGAAAAGTCTTATAGCTTCATGGAATCACATAGCTCTGTGTAGTCCCAGTAGGGATGCACTGGAATAAAGGAAATTAAAGGACATGAAGGTTCCCATTATTATTCTTGAGTTTATCTTTCCTGTGTATGTGCCAATAGGATCTCTCCATCTGGGCGCTAATAAATTATTCACACATTCATTCCATAAGTATTTATTGTTCTCTTATGATATGCCAGGTGCTGTTCTCAGTCCTGAGGACATAGCAGTGAACAAGACAAAGTCCCTGTTCTCAGGGAGTTTACCTTCCCTTTGGGGGAAAGATAAGATAAAAGAAAGAGAAGGATAAGAAGACAGAGAGGGTAAGGCCTGCAGGTCAGAGTAACCCTCTCTGAGAGGCAGCACTTAGCAAAGACCTGAAGAAAGTTAGCAAGTGAACTGTTGGTTTAGCTGAGCAAAGAGCAAGCCCAGGAGGGATCCACATGTCCAGAGGCCTGAGGCAGGAGCATGCCCAGCTTGCTGGAGGGGTTGGTGTGCCAGAGAGAAGTCGGCCAAGGCAGAGGGGAAGGAAAGGAAGCTGTGGGCGTCACAGCGGGAGGAGGACATGGGTAGGCAAGTATGACCTTTGAAAAAAGAAGCATGAAACCCAGGGTTCTCCAGTCTGTTTCTTTACCTTCCAGCACATCCAATGAGAAAAGTATTAACCTAAGAGGTGAATCTGTAGGCGAGATCACAGGATCTTCTTTGTCTCAATAATTCAAAAAATATCCACTCTATTTGAAGGGAAGACTTAAATCTTGAACCCTAAAATATCATTAGTTTCCTTTTAATCTATTTTAACATAATAATAAAATGTCTGTGCCTGAAGTTTTCTTTATTTTCAAACTCTGCTCAAAAAATCTAAAAGAAGGATGGGAAGATGAACCCATCTCTGTTATATAAAGACTAGGCAGGAGTTACCATCAGCCTGACCCTGTTCTTGTAACCTCTGCGCAAGAGAGATTTGGATTTGCAGTAATTTCTGGGACAGACAGACTCGGCTTTAGTACCAAAGTAGACATCAGTTAGCACAGAGTTGCTTTTACAGAGCAATAAATTGGTAAAAACAGAGGCTAAAAAAAAAAAAAAAATCAAGTTTAATTACCTAAGCTGAATGTCAACATTATTATTGTCTCTCAAGGTTGCCTGACCATGAGCTTGAGACTAGACTCACTTCCCTTGAAGGAATGAGCAGGAAAAGGGAAGGAAATAATTGTAGGAATAGTTAAAATAAGAGTGATGGAAGCTAGGAACTGAGATTCTTGTCTTACTCTTCATCTTGAACCTACCAAGAAAAGCAATCTCTTCCCTCCTTCGTGGAAGAGTGAAGAATCTAGAGGACACTGTTATCCCGGGAGCTGAAAGTCTGAATCTCGACTTTTAAAGCCAGCAGGCAACTTCTCTTTTCTGATCCCTTTGGACCCTGAAGCCAAGGCTACTTCACTGAAGGAAGAAGTAAGACCCCCAAACACCTCCAGGACTAAAACCTATTTGGGGCAAGCATTGTATCTGACTTACTTTCGTAATCCCAAACAGTACCTTACATATTCTTGGAATTCAATAAATATTATTTGAAGGAAGAAAGAAGAAAGAGAAGAAGGAAGATATACATACTAGGTTGTAAAAGCTAAGATTATCAGGTCCCACCACAGAGAATGTTAAAAGGTCTACCTTGCCCCTCTTACTACAGATACAGTTCTAAGTACAAGATGATGCCCTACTTGTTAACAGAAAACAGAGATTCTTGTTCAAGACATGAAGAGCTATTGCTAAAGCATCTTACTTCCCTAAAAGTAGGTTGATACACAGGTTCTCCTGATGACTAATAAAACAGCATGTTATTAAGATATTTTATTTTTAAAGAAATAGATATCAATATATAACTTCTTAATTTTTACATAAGAATGCATTCCTGGGTGACAGATATTTGGGCTCACTTCATGGACGTAGATAGTACCAAACCTCTAGCCAATAAATTTCATTTCATTCTCAATGGTACATGGCATTCATTACAGAAATCTCCCACTTGAGGCTTCTAAACAGTTTTGCAAGGCACTTAGTTTTCACGAAAACCATTTTCACAAGTTGTAATCAGTAATTTAAATTCTATGGCTTTCACAGAGTTTAAAAATAGGGTGTTAAGTGTGTTTTCAGTAGTTGGGTATAAGATTATTGTTTGTCTGCCCAAATATAAATGGTACCCATTGCTTCTCTCAGCGGTTCAGAATTTACTGATGCCCTAGGCTGCTTGTTGGTTACAAGATCCACACCATTCTGTTAGCTTGTGAAGGTGACTTGGGAAGCATCCCAAGATGGTTACCGTGAGATAAACAGAACTAAACAAAACAAAATTCATTTGAACTGTGAGGCACATTGCACTTCAGCTAATGGCAAATGTGAGGAAATGTCACCTACATTTTTAAATGGATGCTCTATTTACTAGTCTCACACATCACATTCCACATAATTGGCAAGTGTTGTCGTTATGTCCTGTGTCATTATTTCTGGACTAGTTGTGTGCACTTTGGGTACAAACTTGGTGACACTACACTGTACTTCTCTTTCTTGATGCATCTGTATATATTATCTTTGGTAATTATATAAACACTGTTTGGTAATTATATATATTATGTTTGGTAATTGAGGTGTGTCCTTTCAAATTCTCTCCCAGATTTATAGTTAGAGGAAAGTACAGATATTAGAAGACTTGGCATCTGACCTTGTTCTAATCATCCATAGCAAAACGTTTCCTGTGTTACAGCAAAGGAGAACACAACGTCTGCAGGTAACACCTGTCAACAATATTGACCTAATTTCCAGCTCTGCAGCATGTCAACAGAAATTGACAGTTGATCTTCCCTCGTTTTCACCACCCCGTGCTGAATACAGAACTCAGTCTGGAGCCTATACAGTCCTTCACATGTATACTATTTTATATTGTATCACAAATGCAATAATTACATTGCATCCTAGTTAGCTCATTTAATTAATAATGAAATATTATTTTAAGCTCACTAAATGGGCTCTACAGATTAGAGCATTTACTTTCTTTTCCATAGGAAACAGAGATATCATGGTCCAATGGAACAGACCACACAATTCCCTGAAACATCTTAGAATTTCCAATATTTCAATATATTGCTCTCTCTCATGATAATAAACTTAAAAAGGACCAGAAAGAGAAAATCAAGGGAATGTACCTTAAAATACCTTTTAAGGTACTGAAAATTTTATTTTCCATTCTTAGTTAATTTGGGGAAAAATTCAAAGTTAAGGTCATCATAACTCTCTAGGGTATTGGAAGATGAATCTATATAATACTATGAAGGAAGGAAGGAAGGAAGGAAGGATGGAAGGAAGTTAGGAAGGAAGCGGGGGGAAGGAGGGAGAGGGAGGGAAGAAAAGAACGGATAAACATTCTAAGACACAAAGAGATGGTTATTCAGCTTTAGGCTATTGCATTATTTCAATTTTCATTTTGTTGCCAAATATCTGGTTTTCAACTACTTCTATGCCCACTATCCCCAAACACAAATAAAAAGTGTGTGTGTATATATTTTTCCCTCTTTCAGTACTGTGATTACAAGTTTAATGTATTTGGACTATTGAAGGATTCCTAGATAAAAGTCACATATGCCTTAAAATTACAAACATTAAGAAGATTTTGTAATACTTCGGAGATGCTGAAATGGAAATGTATATTTCCATCAGTTCAGCACAACAGGTAATTGACATATTAAGAAAACAAAAACACTGGTCACTCCGAAGAATCTTTCAAGTTTCTGTCTTACTTCCCGAAAGTCAGCTTTGCCATGGAAACTGAATAGCAAAATAAGACCAGCTTTATGGCACACACATTACAGTTGCCTTGAGACTGCAGTAATTTTCCAACTGTCCTTCAAACCATCGTTTTTGCAACAAAGTGCATGGGGCTTTAGCTCTTCGGTAAGGTTAATACCAGCCCTTTATTTGGGATTATGTAGCCTCGTGGGTACATAACTTAAATACATGCACTTATTCATAGAGGAAAACAGTTTTGTAAGCTACTAATGTTACATTCTTTGCTGTGATAAGAGCATTTAAGATGCCAGAGGGAAAAAGTATGTGGGGAAATGACCTGGAAAACTTTCCTTTGTCTGTAATGGTTGCAGGCAGGGGTGGACTTCCTACTGTTCGCTGTCACTCTCCCTGCAGCCCTTGCAGGCAGCCTAGTGCATCTGAAGGGGGCAGAGCCGGAAGAGGAGCACAGTGGCAAGAGCTCTGGCTCCAGGCCTTCCCCTGATGTCTTGAGTGACCCTGGGCTTGTGCATGTCGGGGTGAGGGGAGCTGATACTCATTTTTCCCCCTCGGTATTCTCATCTGAGCATCCTCAACTGGACAGATCATCAGCCCCAGGAATGTTTCAAATGCAGGTTGATCGGTGTGCCATGTAACTAGGGGATGCTGTGGTGCTATTGTATTTACTGGATCCGTATCAGGGATACTCAGCATCCTCTCCGTGCAGGAGAGTCTTGCATATACAAATAATCTAAGACTAAGGTTGCTTCGAGATCTAAGAATGCTCTATGATTCTAACTGGTGTTTTATAATCATACCTATGACCATCATTCTTTATATCCCACCTCCTAAATTCAGGTAGAATCTCTGTTAAAAACCAAAGGGAAATGAATAACCCTTGAATCTCAGAGTCCTATCAAAATTGGCTTTTCAGAGTTCCATCATTTATTTCTATCAGAAACTTTAAAAAAGCATTTCTTCAATAACCTAATAAAATTTCCCAATATTGTTGGACTTTTGTTACCAAGTTCCCAGGTTACAAACCATGTTAGGAGTTCTTACTTGCAAAGTATTCAATCTGGTTATATGCTAATTACACGTAAACATGTAGAGGTTAATACGTCATCCTGAGGGTCTTGACTTCCTATTAGGAGAGCATGAGAACGGTTTTGAGGACAAGTGTAATGAATGAGGGCATCTTGGAGAAAGAAGAAAACATGGTGAGCTCTCTAGCATTGCTCTCTCACTGGCTTGAAGTTGACCCAGAAATGAGGTCAAGACAAGACATTGTCTCTAGATTCCCTGCAAAAAAAAAAAAACAAAAAAAACAAAAAAAACCCTCAAATGAAAATCCTGAAACAAATGGAATTAAGATAGCTCAAAAAGAAGCAATTTTTAAAAATTCAAAGTTTGATCTTTATTTTTGATATATAAGATTTCAAATATCATTCACTAGTAGAAAAAAAATTGTAAAACTTGACATCTTTGCTTCCTGTTCAAAAATAATCTTACTGCACAATTTTGACTTCAAATTACCGTGGGTCTAAAAGGAACCACAATGTTGTAACCATTTTAAAGATGGGAAAGGGGGATGTATCTAGGATTGAAAAGAGAAACATCAGGAAATTCATGGTAAATATGCAGTAGATATCAAAAGGGAGTAATTAGAGAAAAACTGCTCACACTTAAGAATATTGAAGGGTTTCATGTGTGAAATTATAATGCTTAAGTGATATCATACAACGTGAAAAAAAATCTTCCCAACTTTATCTAGTACTCAGAGGAGGCCCGAAGGTAGAATGATTGATCTTCTGTCTAATTTTATCTCAGTTAATGGGATTGCCTAGGCTCGCCTTGTTTTAATTCTTGTTCGAAGATTCCCGAGACTTAATAACTTGTGGCAGCGAATTCTACGGTTTAATTATAAGACATCTCATTAGCCACATTTATCCCTATCAGATATGTTTCTTTTAAGCCTACATTTTATAATCTTTTCAAAGGGCCCTGCCACGAAGGCCTTCCGGAAAATGATTTAGAGAACTTTCACAGGACAAGTCCAGCGTTGCTGCAAGAAGGTCAGCCTGCCAAAGAAGAAAGTGTCCAAGCACACTTGCTTTCCTTTGCATATTGGAAAGACCTCAGGCTAAGTGCTTATTGAACAGGCCATGTGCATTATTATCCCGCTTCCTGGGGCCTCGCCGCCCTGGGCTCTCTATCGTGTTGGCAGGTGTTCCTGGGAGCTCATATTTTTGCTTTTGACAAACATGATTTACGCACTTCCTATTTCATCATCGACTGCACCTATTAATATCTACAGATTCCACCTACAGAATATTTCCCCCAAAGCAGCGCCAGAAGATTTTCCTTGTTCCAAGGAATTGAAATAATTACTGAAAACAGTACTCCTCAGCAGTACTCCTGTGCTTCCTTTTCCCCCCAGACAGTCTTGGAATAAGTTGTATTTCTCTTTCTTACTTCTATCCTAACTCCCAGATGAAATAAACCTTTTTTTTTTTTTTTTTTCAAAATACAAATCGCAATCACTTGAATGATCGGAGAGTTTGACCCAGTTTAAAGGTGAGAGCGAAGGAAGAGGCAAAACTCTAACACTTATAGCCACTTAGCATGCTACACACCTTCAGGAAGTTTCCTTAATATTGCTAAGCTTCAATTATCTCGTGTGTAAAATGGGAATAACAGCCAATGCCTACTTCACAGTTTTGTGAGGATTTGAGGTAGTCCATTTGGAAGTGATCGCATACTGCCTGACAGACAATACCTAGTAGGTGTCATTATCATTATTAGTATTTACCTGGTCATAACAAATCCAAGCTCCTAGAAGTCATAAGTATACACTGTACAAGTCCTTTGACTTCATTCTGCTTCATATTTTCTGAATTAATAAGATACTCTTCCTTGAAAGAGTGATGACTTCCACCACTAATATTTCATTCAAACAATAATTGTATTGATATGCTGTATAGAGAGACCAATAACAGGAAGTGCTAACACAGGGGCTCCCCAACCCCCTTATCACACACAGCTCCTTTACGTAGCCTCATTCTAGACAGTACTGAGCAGAGGCAGAGAGGAGAGGGAGGAAATACAGGAAATAGCTTTGCTGAGATCTAGGGAAATGCTCCCTCCACCTCAGACACACAGCATTTGACTAAGCAAATTGATCATGTATGTTCTAAAATGCTGTCCCTGAAATATTGAATACGGGTGGGATATTGTCCAAATATCTCTTGCATGATTTCCAGTACACCTGCAAGGCTTACAATGCATGCTTTCTTCCACCTGATAAAGTGAGAAGGATGAGAATTTTAGGTTTCTGCAGGTCTATCTTGGTATCTATCACCCAGATATTAGTTAAAAAAAGGAAAAAATCTCAAAATGTATTCCATCAGTAATCTAGAGTAGGACCTAGATCCTGGAGGTTCTCTTTACAAATGGCTATTAGTCTTTAGCTGTCTAATTTGAGACCCCTCCATGGGTTTTCTCAATACAAAACTGTGGATTTGTTAGTTCCATCCCAAAGAGCAGACATTCCCACAGGCATTCATTCATTCCTTCATATTTATAGTACCTGTTATGTTATATGTTATATTCCTCAGACACCATGCTGAGTAATGGTGAGTGAAAATGTACACGATACTGCATTCAGCACCTTAAAGTCTGGTGGTAAAGAGATAAGTGTAATCAAAACATTAAATAAATCAAAGTAAAGTACATTATTAGTAGTGTTGAAAATGGAGTTATATGAGGCTTTGAGAAGATATACTAGGAGTAATTGATCTATTTAGGTACCAGGGTATGCTCATCTCCGAGGGTGTGAATTAAGCAGAGACCTGAAAGATAAAGATGAATACACTGGATGGAGAAGGTGGAGAAGAGTTTTCCAGACAGAACGAGGGAGGCTCGTGCTAGATCTTTTTTTCTTTTTTTCCTCCAAAAGCCAATGGAAAGCAACTGAAACACTTTAGCAGAAGAAAGGGCCCTGATGACCGCAGTTGTTCCGTAGAGAACAGAGTGGGAGGGTGTTAACAAGAGAAGAGAGAGACCAGCTAGGAGGCGCTCACCCTAATCTAAATTAGAAATAAGAATACCTTGGACAATGAAATGTACATAAGATCAGCAGAGGAATTTGAAAGAATTGTAGGAAGAATTTTTTTTAAAGATGACTCCCCAACTGTGGCTTCCAATAATGAATATTCTATTCTTACTCATGGATACAGGCAATTCACTAAAAGACCAATGTTTGAGCAGGAAGATTCTGAATTCATGGATCCTGCCCTTTCAACACCAGGTTTACCCTTTAATTCTCTGAAAGCAGGGTGTCAGCGCCCACATGGGTGACCATGTTCTCAGAACCCTCTGGAAGTCAGGACGGGAGCTGGCTGTCATATCCTAAGAGTAACTTTACTCAAAGCTTAGTGATTTAAATGTTAATCTCATTTTAAGAATACTTTCACAGCGACATTTAGACTAGTTTCTGACCAAATGTATGGGTACCGTGGTCTAGCCAAGTTGACAAATAAAATGAATCATCACAGAACCAACTGAAGAATATTGATCCAACAATATACTTCCTATCTCCTGAATAATTTTCCCATTAAAAAAATCTTTTGACCCACAATCTCCCTTCTGTTTACTGTCCCATTTCACTATCCTCGTTTATAATAAAATCCCCGATGATTTTAATTCCATCATTCCTACTCCTTCTCCCATGTAAGTTGGGTTTTTGTCCCCAGCATGAAACAATACCTCCCACTGGTAAAGCAAAGGATCAAATTCCATGCTTCATTTCATTTTTCCAGGGTCTGACACAGTTAAAGGCTCCTCTTTGAACCCCTGTTCTGAGATTTTCCATAGAAATCAGGACACATTCACCTAGTTTTCGTCCTTTCTTGGTCTGGCAACTCTTTCTGACTGCCTTTTGCTGTAACCCTCATTTATCTGACTTCTTGATTCTGGAGTGCCATAGGCCATGGTCCCTGGACCTCTTGTCTGTATACACATACATACGCCTTTGGTGAGCTCATTGAATTGCTTGGCCTTAAAGACATGTGCTGATGGCTCCCAAATTTGCACCTCCAACCCAGACTTCTCCTTGAACTCTGGGATCTAACAGAAACCTCAGCAAACAGCAAGTCTGTTCGTCCAGTTTGGCCAAGGCCAAAAACCTCCGAGCTCCCCTGGCCCCTGTCTTTCTCTCATGCTTCATATCTAATTCATCAGCAAATGTTGTCATCTAGGTCTTTAGATTGAAGGGTCGAGGGCAGCTTTTTTAAAATCTTTTCATAGGTAGCACTGTCCTGACCGCAACAAACACTGCTAATCTGAGCAAATGTGTAAAACTCTGGAAATATTTGCTGCTACACTGCATGCAATTAAAAATGTCATGTACCAAAACCAAGCAAAAAATAAAAGTTATGAAACATGAGTTTGAATAGAATTGGAAAAACTTGAACATGAATTGAGCATTAGATAATATTATGTCATCAATGATCATTTCATTATTTGTAGTATGGACATGGAAGTTATACAAGAGAATGCCCTTTTTCTCAAGAGATGGATGCTGAAATACCGTGATGTCTGCAAGCTACTTTCACCTGGCTCATCTACATGTTTTTATGTGTATATGTGTGCACACATGTGCACACATATGCGTGTACAAAGAGAAAGTCAAGACGTATGTGGCAGAAGGTTACAATTTACTGAACGTAGGTAAAGTGTACATACGGGTATCACTGTAACATTATTTTAGCTTTTCTAGGGGTTCAAATGTTTCTTCAAAATTAAGTGTTGGAGAATAATTTATGCCAAATCCAACCATTTCTGAGACCACAGTAACTACCACACTGATTAAAGGCACCACCAACTTGAGCTTCATTTACCATAAAATGCTCTTAGCTGGTCTTCTGTCTACTGACCTTCCTTCCTTGTCACCTTATAATCTATTCATAACAATAATCTTTAAAAAATACGAACCTCATAATGTAATTCCTTTGCTCAGAGTCCTCCAGCTGAAAAGCAAGTTCACGATTACAAAACTCAATATAATCTGACCACCACCAGTTTCCGATCACCTCTGCCGCCTAAACTTCTACCGCCCTCTCTCTTGTTCACCCCATTCAAGCCACATAGTCATATTTTTCCTGGAATATAACGGCACATGAGCTTCAGCTTCTTTAGATTTTATGTACCTTCTGCCTGGAGCATATCCTTCAGACACAGTACAGATCTTCTCCCACCTTCTTTAGATCATTTCTCAAATATTCCCTTCTCTTTATGTCCTTCCCAGCCCCATCAGCTAGAAATCACAATCCCTTTCCAAGTATCCCCTCACTCCTTCCCCTGATTTTTCTCCATAATATGTATCACCAACTGGCATATTTTATTTGTCCAATTTTTCCTCCTCACACTAGAATGTGAGACATTATAATAAGGATTTTTTCTTAAATGCTTCCACTGCCCCACCCCCAATGTCTAGAACTGTGCCTGGAACCTGAAGGAGTGCTAAGTGTTCGATGAAGATTGTTGAATGAATAAATGTTCCACGTAATGGTGAAGTTTGGTTAGGTTGGACGAAAAACAAAAAGAAAAATCAAGATAAATAACCACGCCACTGATTCTCCCAGGACATCAGTTAAAGGAGACACATTTTGGGTCACATATTCTCTGAATCCAATCGTAACAATTCTTAAATCAAGTTTAAATAGTCATATGTTAATGGTTTTATCATGTTTGGAGGCCTTCAGGAAAACTTGAAGTTTATTCAGCAAAGTTGTTGGGTTTCCTGGATTCAACATAGCTGAAGAGTACATGTCAACCTTTTCAGAAAGGGTGAAACATTAGGGACATAAACAAGTTTACAAGAAGCATCTATGACCAAAATCAGGACCTGTGACCCTCCATTCCTGTCCCTCCCCTTCACGTGCCTGAAATCTGGGGCCTCCTTGGAGGCAGCCACTGATTCACTTCTTTTGGAGCCTCTCTCCACGGTGAATCTAGACCAACCCAACAATGCAGGAGTCTGTGAGTGGTAATTAGCATTGTCACTTCAAGCTACATAGGTAGAGCTTCTAAACTTAAATGCTCCCTCTCTGTTTCATGCATGGATGAAGGAACTGTGGGGCTGATAACTCAATTCAGAAAATATACTCTTCTGCCAGGTAGGATGGGTGGGAGTCCAACCCAATTCACTTCCCTTGCCATGGAGCCTCCGAGCCTTTCTGGAACGGTCTGGGGATGCCAGCCAAGAGTTGGAAGACTCTGACGTAATCTGTCACAGATCTTGCCCCTTGGCAGAAAAGCCGTGTCCTCTGATTAGCTGCTTCCTCTCTCTGTGGAACGTCAACGCCTTCCTTGAATTGTTCTTCAAAGTACCCGTCACCTTATCATGAAACCTTACCCTCCCTGGTATTGGAAGAGGCCAAAATAGTCGAGATACCCTTCACTGGACTCATAAAAAAATATGTACAAAATATTTTCCTGGAAAAATTACCTGAAGGAGAGCAAATTATATCAAGATGTCCCCACTAGACTCCTTCCTGTATGAAATATCAAGCTAAATTATGGCAAGGCCAGATTTGACTTGTCCTGATCAACCAGTTTTTGAGCCAACAAGTAGGTGATATAAGGGCCTGGTTTTGTGCCATAAAACCCTTTGTCGACAGGATAAGAAAGCTGTGCTCTTCTAGAACAGAGAGTAGGCACTCGTCACTTCCAGAAACCACCCCCTTGTTGACCAATGGAGAGATTAGCAGTGGTGAACTCAGGTGATAAAGCTGAAAAATACTCAGAAATATGTTGTCCGGGGACCCTGACCTTAGAGGTCCAGAACTGTGAAGAGTTCAGGTGCCCCGGGCCCTTAAAGAGCCCCCGAGGGGCAGGGTAGGAAGGATGTTAGTTTACTACCATTGACATTTAGCAGTCAACACTCTGTACCCTTTGTCGACCAGGATAAGAAAGCTGTGCTCTTCTAGAACAGAGAGTAGGCACTCGTCACTTCCAGAAACCACCTCCTTGTTGACCAATGGAGAGATTAGCAGTGGTGAACTCAGGTGATAAAGCTGAAAAATACTCAGAAATATGTTGTCCGGGGACCCTGACCTTAGAGGTCCAGAACTGTGAAGAGTTCAGGTGCCCCGGGCCCTTAAAGAGCCCCCGAGGGGCAGGGTAGGAAGGATGTTAGTTTACTACCATTGACATTTAGCAGTCAACACTCTGTTCTCTTTTAGCCTCAGAATAAATGTCATGTGCCAGAAGCATCCACTTTGCTATGTGACTGCAAAGGGCAGAATTAGGGTCAATTGGTGGAATTGAGATTCTGACCCATCACAAGAGCTTTCTAACAGTAGTGATAGCCTGGGGACAGATGTGCTGTTATCTGTAACCTTGTTTCTCTCCTCATCCTTGCGGACATTAAGACTCTGTGTAAGTAAAGATCTGATACCTTAACGTATCACTTAGAATGCTTTAATGATTTATCTTATGAATCAGTTTTCTTAAGGGAGTTGAGGCTAACGGTGCAACCCCAGAGGGTGAAGCGTTAGCTGATGTCTCTGTCCCCGCATGACGACGGCCTTCCAATATCCCTTGACATCTTAATATTGGTTTCCCAGTCTCATTGCTCAGTCCTGGAAATTCTCCTCAGTAGGATTCAAGATTCTGGGGAATTACAGGGTCTGAGCTAAAATGAGGCTCTGTCCTTGGCTTCCTTTCTTTTTCACTCTTTTCTACTGAAGATAGGGAACTTTTTCCTGAAGTTTCTTCCTTGGAAAACTTGTACTTTCCAACATGCTTTCTTCTCAAAGATGTGTTGTATATTTTCTTATCTATTATCTATTTATAAATTCACATTATCTCTCCCTCTCCCTCTCTCTCTGAATGCATCCATCCTGTGACCTGTTCTATTATTTTAAAAAAGAGGATTTAAGAGAGCTCCCAAGTATGTGATCAATTGCAATACTCTTTCAAACCACCCTTGACATCGATGAGAAGGACTGTTCTACAGACAGAGGTGTGAATGGATTAAATTGAAAATCAACACAAGTATTTACACCTTAGGAGGTGTACAGTCTTGTACTTCCTAATGGTGCCTCAAAAGAGCCCTGTACCTGGTGTCTGCCTGCATCTGGGGCTTTTCATGGGGAAAAAAAGAAGCAGACTTTTTGGCTACTTCTGTGTGGCTTTTAGACCTCATCAGAGGACTAAAAAAAACTACTTTTTACATCTTTGCAAACGGGAAGAAACAGGTGGAAACTCCACCCTCTCGTTGATTCCACAGATGTGTACTTGGTAGGACCATGGCAGCTCCACAGAGCTCTCTGCTGACAGACTCAAGCTCCACCTCCCTCTCTTATTCCAGGACATTGGCTTTTCCCTTTGCAGAATCTATTATTATTCAGCTGTCTCCAGCCAGTCTTTCTGGCTCCTTGATTACCCGTGATAAATCGGTGCATGCTAGCATTTATAGAGGCCTCAGAAGAAGGAACAGCCCATCTTGGGGACTCTGAGAAGCCAGATGCCATCGTGGGGCTTTCCCTCCCTCCGGCAGTGGTGGAATCATTTTAGTCTTGTTGCCTTCAAGCGGATGGGCAGCCTGCAATCTCTCTCACACTCTTAAAAATAGTCCGACAAACAGAAGACAGATTTAGCAGTGTCTGTGGACCGTCTGCAGATATAGAAGCACCCATTCAGAGTTTCTGGACTATCTCGTTCCCAGCCATTCAGACCATTCCTCGGGCTGGGCACTGCCTTCCATGTCATTCTCAAAACAAAAATCACACGAGTGGTGCTACCTTATAGCCATGAGATCTACATCAGGGCCAGAGCATGGAAATGTGCTCCAGAAGACAATGCCACAGAGAGGAATCACTGTGACATTTGTGTGTGCTTTTCAGAGACGGAGGAAGACACATAATGATTATTCAGAAAAATAGAGACGTGGTCTGACCCACTGGTTGCCCTCACACACACAGAAAGACTGTTACCCGGCGTCTTCAAGATCAGAGCTAGAGACAACGCAGAGATTAAAGAGGTGGGTGAAAACCGTTTCATGGATGAATATAAATATTCACCTTTTGAATTATCTCTTACTTAGCTGCTGTTTTGTCTCCACAGGAGTTTGAGCAAAGTTAGAAAACTACTGGTGGGGATGTTATAACTACAGCTCTAAGTGTATATGACCTCAGATAAGTACTTACATTAGAAAACACTTTCTTGAGACCTTATAATTCTGTTCATTTCACCAAAATCACTGTCCTCGTTGCATCCTAGGATCTGTTTTGTATGGACAGGTGTCTTTTCATTTCGATGCAGGTGGCGGAGTTCAGAGATAGCTTGGGAGGGGAAACAGGAGAAAACTTGATCAGCAAAGTTATCAGCCGTTCCCCCATCCATCCTGGCCCCGCCCTCCCTGCTGTTTCCCAATGCGCATAGCAAGTGCTAGAGCTACTCCTCCTCCCTCAAACTCTGCCTATCTGTGAGTTCTGAAGGAGGGGTGGGAACCCCACGAGCCACTATATCACTGCATCTCACCTTCTCGGAGAGCTCAGATCAGGGTTCCTGCAGACAGTCCATGTGGTACAGCACTTGTAAATTTCGAGATATGACACATTTCACTCCTCGTCCATCACCAAAACGAACGGACCCTCTCTCTCTGCTTCAAGACTCCCCGTTCCCCACCGACCAAAGCCACACCTAGTCATCAAAACCTCACCAGGCCACGCTTCTTAAGACAGGTCCAGACTACTTCACTTGGTGTTACTTCACTAGTATTAACATTCATATTTAATATTCTTCCAACACTCATTTAGCTCACAGAATCTCTAAATGACAAATTAACGAGTAGCTTCGTTTCCCCTCCACATTCTAGAAGTGTAAACTTTTATAGTCACTCAAGCACATTTGTACCATGTTGCCTTTTTAAAAGAAATGTTTCTTTGACAAGGGACTGGCTTCCCAGGTAAAAAATTGCCTTGAAAACAATAAGAACAAAAAATCAAATACACTTTTATTTTAATCCTTTCTCTCTTTTTAAAAACTGCATCATTATTTGAAGGCCTCTGGGATTGTGTATTCAAATTAGATCAACAGGTAAAATTCAATAAACCACAGGAGGGGATAACAGCCCTTTAGAAGTGTGAATTTTTCTGATGTCCAGCTTAAAAGGGTAGACACAGGATATTGAGAAGGTCAGGAGACCATGGGTGTTAGAGGAAAAAATAAATCTGATAAAGCAGGGGGAAAAATGACTCTGCCAAAGGCCAATAAACTGCTGGCTGGAAGAGGTAGTATAAATAAGCATCATAACTGATTGAATAAGAATTCCTTCCTCCGAAGACTATGACTAGATCTCGTTTCTTAGAAGCCCTAACAGACAATTAAAAACAAAAGCTGCCTTTCTTGACTTTTAAGTTGGCCTTAAACAAAAAACTATTTGTGATACTAAAAAGCAGGACAGGTATTGATATACACAGTTATTATGTGTATCCCTACTTCCAAATTGTTCGCATAGTATATTTTTTAAGTATATCTTAACTTTCTGACATTATCTCCAAGAGAATAAAACGTTCTTCAAGAACAAAAAAGGAGTCTAAAAAGAGAAGAAGGAGAGTGTTTTCAGTCACAGTAAACAATTTTCCAGGCTGAACACAGTCTTTGTCGTTTGTTCTGTAGTTTCCCTCTAGCCTGTGCAAGTATTGGTTGGTGCAAATAATAGATTACACATCAAAAGCAATCAGTAATATTATGGCGAGAAAAACTCCCTTCTTGTGAAATTTATGATTATACACCTCAAATTAACTGATGTAGTTTTATTTGTCCAGGTCGTATGCGGCGGGGGGGGAGGAACGTTTAAAGTAGTGCTGCCTGACACCTGCACTTTGCCGAATTCAGGGAAGGATTCTTTAGGATGGACCAGCCGCTGAAGAGGCGGGGGATAAGCGCATGCACATTCTGTTGGAAGGCCTCCTCTGTCATTGCGGGGTCCCTTCCTTCTCTTACCGAGGTGTAATTGACATATAACTCTGTGTAGGTTTCAGGTGTACAACCTGCTGGTTTGGTATATTTATATATTGCGATATGATGACCATGATGTTAGCTAACACCTCTATCACATCACATAATTATCATTTCTTTTTACGGTGAGAACAATTAAAATCTATTTTATGCATCAATCCACTGACGGAAACCTGGGAAACACACTTATGTCCTTGAAGCCCAGGGCTCACTCCTGATTTCTACCTGCTCCCTGATGCTGAACCAGCTGGTTCTCTGATTCCTGGTTCCTCACCATGTCTTGGTGTGGTTTCAGCCTCCCCTTTGGCTTTACCTGGGCTCCATCATTGCTACTTCTTAGATTCGTGTTTCTGGGTAATGGACTGAACCAGGTGTTGAAGTCAGACATTTCTGCATGTGTATACCTGTTACATCACTTACTACACTCCTCTGCAAGTCTGTCTTGAGTTACACACAGCATTTCATGACCTGGCACCTATATTTTTCTTGATTCTACTCTAATACCTTCCCCACTAGGAGCCTTCTTTGAAGGCATAGCTAATGTTTTATTGGTATTTCATGCCATGAGCCCCCACGTATGTGACTTGCCCTCGACCTTGCCTTCCCCTTTCCCATACAATTCCTGCCTTTGTAGAGCTGGATATTGTTTATTCTGAAAGTTTCAGCTCCATTTTTACCCTCTCCATGAAGCGGCCCTTAACCCTCCTGAATCATAGCCACATCTGTGAACCCAATAGGACTTAGCATATTTCTGAAATATCATACTTATGATACTGTACTCTAAGTGTTGAATTATTTGGACTATCTCTACTAGAGATCAAGAACCAGGAAGGCAAGTTTCTGACTTGCCTGATTTTGTACCCAGTGTCATACAGGATGCATTCAATATGCTTATGGAATAGAGTTAACTTCTATGAGCCCAGGTCCTAATCCATAAAATGGCAATAACCATATCTGGTTTGGTGATATGAATGTATAAAAAAAGAATTCACGTGCAAACTCTTAGTATAGTGATGGGCATATATTAGATGCCCTGTGCATGTTAATTCTCCCTCAAACTTAGTTGGCAACCATTTATTCTACCCTAGTTACCTTGTCTTTGCATCAGATTTGCTGACTTGCCTGGCTCCAGACAAAAGATTCAATTTCTCCTACCCAGGGGACTAGCACCTGGAAGGCACACACCTGGTGGCCTCACACTTGCTTGGTGTCCATCCTAAGGGTCCTTATCCTCATGGTGAGGTTGGATCCCATCCAGCAACTTCCCCTGTCCTCTTTCTCCTCAGAGCTCCCCTCATTCTGTTTCTATTATCTTCAACTTAGAATAAATATGATATTAAATTCACGTGTTGAATCAGATCGTTGTATGTGCACACCGCAAACAACGAAAGCTCCTGGAGCCTCCTTGTGAACTAAGGACGCTACACATAGGATTTGCTGAGTGCAAACATGTGGGTTTAATGACGTGCTCCACGTGCTGTGGGATCACAGACAGGAACCAGCTTATACTTCCTGGAGGTAGGAACAGATCCACAGGCTGCATCTGGCTAAGCCTGGAAAGCATGTGTGAGATTCTTCCAGGAAGAAAAGATGGTGCCAGGGCCTTTGTGTGCCACGGCGAGGACTATCCTTTAGAGGAATAGCTCCCTACACGTCCCAAATCCCCCAAAGCTCCCCTTGACTTTGTCCCATAAGCTACATGGTAAGATACATATTTTACAACCAGATTAAATTTTCAAAAGCAAAAAATTTCATTGGTCTTTTCACTTGGGATTAATTGACTCTGTGTGTGTGTGTGTGTGTGTGTGTGTGTGTGTGTGTGTGTGTAAAATCAGAGCTTTTCTTGGAATAAAATAATCAGTGTTTCCACACACAAATGATAAATTTCTGCCCCAAAGAGAAGAAATGTAACATTTCTCTTCAATTTTGCTGCTTTCGTGTGAAAAAAGTGTAGTTCTTGAATTTCTTAGAATAACCCAGGTAGCCTACGATGAAGTATTGCTTTAAGTAAAGGGCTTATGAATGAAAAGATTTACAAAATAGGGAATAACAAAATAAAATTTATGTGTCATAAAGGTACCTTGATGGCACTTAGAGTGGGAAGATTCTGGGTAGGAAGATTGGAGCAGACCCGGGGCTCCGGGGGACATGAGCAGGGATTGGGCTGACACAAGGGCACTGCGGTTCAGTGCCTGGACCCCAAGCAGCAGGCAGCTAGCTTGAAAACAAGTCAGTAATCAGGATGAAAGCTTGAGGTTTTTGTAAAATGTATGAAAAGAAGGCAAAGCTCTTTGTCCCAGAATGTGGAGCGAGGGCAGGGGGTCGGTGAGCAACAGGAAGAATAAAAAGCAAACCAAGAAGCAACTGGATATGGACTCACTATTGGGATAACTGGGATGCCACAAATGTTTGTTCAGCAAGGAAAACAAAGAAACAGCATCCATGATTTCAGAAGCGGAAGGAAATCACATGACATGAATATGTCCACAGGACATTTTGAAAAGCTGCAAAGCAAGGACTCCTGGGGAGAAGAATGATTTGAAGGCTCTAGAAGACAGAAGAGGAACTAGTGAGACACACTGGGTGAGTCCACATAGGAGCCCAGCTCTTCTTCGTGGCTGTTTTGTTCTGAGCTTTGTTTGATATTTTACATCACAGGACGCCTGCTCGGGGCTTTGCTGTACCAGTGATGATGACAAGGAAAACAAGTCAGAGATTGGGGTGGGGTTGGGGGCAGGATGCAGACAGGAGTTAATGGGATTTCCACAGTAACCCACAGGTCATTTCCAAAAATATGTCTAATCATTCAGAACACGGAAAGAATCTTGGTTCTTTGTAGAAAAATATATTTCTTTAGTTTAGTATTAGACATTGTTTGTTTCTTGACACGCTGGGTTTCTCTATTCAGTGAATTGTCAGCGCTTTTTTTCAACTGGTTTAACTTCTGCTCTGTTGAAAATCTAGTTCAGTTCCCTCTCCTCATCTATTTACTAATTCTTGGGCTCATTTTTCCAAAAGTTTGATGGGAGTTTACTGATCGTTTACTCTAGGACAAGTCCTTTGCCCTTGTTGATGTACTGAGGGCCATTTCTCATATTTTGTAAATCTGAGGAAGAACCCCGGGGGGAGATACATGCAAAATGGGGGCCGTGGTGTTGCGAGAGGGGCAGGGTTGCTTTGCTGAATGGGCATCTCCTGACGTCTTGGACACAATACATGGCACCTCCCTGATGGAAAACATTCTTCTGGTGTCGTTCATTAGCTTTCATGATGAGAGAGGACAGAGAAGAGAACAGAATCTGGAATCTGGACTGCTAGTCACAAGCCCTTTCTCAGTTCTGCCACTCAATACCTGTGTGACCCTTGAAGAGTTGTTCAGACTCTCCAAGCTTCAGTTTCCGCACGGAGCACGTCGGATTGAATTTATTGTTTATAGGACTTGCTGGCAGCGGGGCTGAGGATCTTCGCATCGGCTCTCAGAGCCCATTCAAGCATGATCTGAGTATGTGTCATCTTCTGATTCCCCTCGCCCCTGCAGGTGATTCACTCTCTTCCCTTCTCCCATTGGCTTGGAAGAACCAACCCTTCACCCAACCACTCTGGCTTTCCTCCCCTCCCCCACCCCACCAGGTGGTCAGATCTGCCCTGGGACTAAGGGCCAGAGAAAGAAATCAGAAAACAATTGAAGAAGACAGAGCAACAGTCCGAAGCCGTAATTCAGAGACAGCACGCATGGCCATTTCTGCATATATTCCTAGAAAATCTGGACAGAAGGAAAAATCACCACATTCTCCTTTATTTACAGAGGATCTCTACCGTAAAGGTGACAGCCATGCAAAGTGCTGTCCCTGAGGGGCAAAGGCTTCAGCGCTGGAGAAAGAGTACAGGCTTTGGAGCCAGATATAAAATCTGCCTCCCCATTCACGTGCTGTGTGATCCTCATTAATGTCATGTCTCTCTGAGCCTGAGCTCCCTGATCACTGCATGAAGAGCCCCGCCTGCCTTCCCTTCGAAGGGACAAACAAGATATGTGTGCAGCGAAACGATCTGATTGGATACAACGCTCAGCACGGTCCCTGCACTGTTATTTTCAAACAAGGTCACGTACTCCGTTTACATTTGTCCCTTATACACCCACCACCCCTGACGTGCCCGTGAAAAGGGAAAGCCTTGTAAATAGTCACGAATTCCAATGACTTCAGGGCCGGCAACCCTGGAGTAACCTGCCAAGTTCTGCCAGGAGTTAAAGTTTCAATGTTCGCCATAGATTTATACTGGAGGCAGGTGGATAATCACTTCCAATCACTGGCCAAGTGATTGGGTTGCCCTTGGTTTAAGCACTGCTGGCGAGAGGGGCTGGCGGGGCGATGGACAGACAGGAAGGAGGCAGCCAGAGCCATTTCATTTCACTTTATTTATCTGTAATTGTGATGATAACACTTATTATGAGATTTACCCTCTGGACAAATGTTTAAGTGCATACTACAGTATTGTGAGCTACAGGCATAGAACTTCACCCATCTTGCAATGTTGAAACTATATCCATTGAACAGCAATTTCTCCCTGCCTCCCACCTTCCCTGACCCCGATGACCACCATTCTCCTCTGTTTCTAAGAGTTTGACCGCTTAAGAGGCTTCATATCACTGGGAACACGTATGGAGTATTTGCCCTTCTGTGACCAGTTTATTTCACTTAGTATAACATCCTCTAGGTTCACCATGTTGTCTCATATGCCAGGATTTCCTTCTAGTTTAAGACTGAGTGATATTCCACGGTATATATATATATACACACATATTTCCCTTATCCATTCATCCATGCATGGACACTTAGGTTTTTCCACACCTGGGTTATTGTGAATAATGCTGCAATGAACATAGGAGTGCAGAGATCTGTCTGAGAGCCTGTTTTCATTTCCTTTGGTTATATATCCCAAAGTGGGATTGCTGGATCATGTGGCAGTTCTATTTTTGATTTTCTGAGGAACCCCTATACTGTTCTCCATAGTAGCTGTGCCAATTTGCATTCCCACCAACAGTGCACAAGGGTGCCCTCTTCTCCATGTCCTGGCCAATGCTGGTTATCTTGTCTTTTTGATAATAGCCATTGTGATGAGCATAAGGTGATGTCTCATTTGACTTGCATCTCCCTGATGATTAGTCATGTTGAGCATCTTTTCATATACTGGTTGCCATTTGTATGTGTTCTTCGGAGAAATGTCTATTCAGTTCCTTCGGTCACTTTTTATAGGGTTATTTGTATTTTTGCTCTTAAGTTGTAAGAGTGCCTTACATATTTTAGATATTAACCACTTATCAGCTATATAAGATATATATATATCAGATATATATATATATTCTACCATTCTGTAGGTTGCACTTTTACTCTGTTGATTGTTTTCTTAGCTGTGCAGAAGCTTTTTAGTTTGGTGTAGTCCCACTCGTTTATTTTGTTTTGTTATTTGTGCTTCTGGTGTCACACCCAATAAATCATGGGCAAGACCATTGATGAAAGAAATTAAAGATGACACAAATAAATGGAAAGACATCTTGTGTTCATGGATTAGAAGAATTAATATATTAATATTGTTAAAATGTCTACACTACCCAAAGTGATCTGGAGATCAATGCAAACCCTATCAAAATTCCAACGGCATTTTTATTTTTTTTTTTGCGGTACGCGAGCCTCTCACTTCTGTGGCCTCTCCCGTTGCGGAGCACAGGCTCCGGACTCGTAGGCTCAGCGGCCACGGCTCACGGGCCTAGCCGCTCTGCGGCATGTGGGATCTTCCCGGACTAGGGCACGAACCCGTGTCCCCTGCATCGGCAGGCAGACTCTCAACCACTGCACCACCAGGGAAGCCCTCCAATAGCATTTTTTACAGAAATAGAAAAAATAATCCTAAAATGCATATGGAACCACAATAGACCTTGAATAACCAAAATAATACTAAGAAAGAAAAACAAAGCTGGAGGTCTCACACTTCCTGATTTCAAAATATCGATATATGATGAAGCCACAGTAATTACAACAGTATGGAGGCCTCACATTTCCTGACTTCAAAATATATGATGAAGCCACAGTAATTACCACGGTACGGTAACAGCATAAGACAGATATACGGACCAGTGGAATAGAATAGAAAGCCCAGAAATAAACTCACACACATAATGATCTTTAACAAGTTCATGTGATCTTTAACAAGGGTACCAAGAGCACACAATGGGGAAAGGACCGTCTCTTCAACCAATGGTGCTGGGAAAATTACATGTGCGCATACAGAAGAATAGAATCAGACCCTTATCTTACACCATACACAACAATTGATTCAAAACGGATTAAACACTTAAACATAAGATCTGAAACTGTCAAACTCCAGCAAGAAAACATAGGAGAAAAGCTCCATGATACTGGTCTTGGCCCCAAGCCATGTTAGAACCAACTTGTATATACCCTGTGAGCCAGCTCTGACCTCTTCCCGACACAGAAGGGCCTCACGGGTCAGCTGTGCTGCTGGGCCCTGAGAGGCATGGTGAAGCCTTGAAGAAGGCAGACACCAAGGAACACTATTTACTTCTGTTAATGGTCCATGCGTAGTCTGGCACTAAAAAAGTGTTTAAGATGTGTGTGTTTCTTTTGTTGTTGTTAAAGTGATTATTTTCGTACTTAGTGCTGTCACAAAATTCTATTGACTTAAGGACAAAGTCTGAGAGTGGAAAGGGACAAAGTAGTTGGATTTCTCAAGCTAGTAGAATAGTCTAAATGGAGGTTTCTTTCTTTTTTTCTTTCAAACACCCTTGACACTCTTGATTCACTCAACACGTATCCTGAGGGCCTTCTCTGTGCTAAAGACTCAGCTAAACACAGATGATGTAGGTTTAAAAATAAAAATGGTTCAATATCCTGTGACAAACCATAATGGAAAGGGATATGAAAAAGAATATATATATAGGTATATATGTATATGTATATATATATATGTATAACTGAGTCCCTTTGCTGTACAGCAGAAACTAACACAACACTGTAAATCAACTATACTTCAGTGAAGTTACAAATAAATAAATAAAGGGGCTGGCAATACAGTGTGATGCATGTTGGGAAAAAAATAGATGTGGGCGGTTACGGAGCACGGAGTAAGGGGGTGTCACTGCAGCCTGGAAGAAGCAGGGCATGCCAGGGGGTCTACCCAGCAGAGGTGGTGGAGCACGTGTCTTTAAAAGAAATGTTAGATAAAGGGGAAGAAAAATCTAGAATAAGAGGATAGCATACCAACTATACCCCCCCGCGTACACATATGTATATATACATGCATGCATGCACAAATATGCATACGTATACACATCCAGGCACGTCACTTCTTCCAGGTACATGGCCCTCACCGTCCGGGGTTAGCACAGCACACGTGGAAGCAATTCCTCGCCCCCCCATCCCGGAAGACTCAGTGTGCATACAGCAGAGCACCGTCAGTCACGATGTGATCTCCTTCATCCTGCAAACTCTACCCACCGAACAGGGCTTCTCACCCAGCACTAACAGGATGTCAACCCTGCCCCCGGGGCGGTGGTGAGGAAAGTCAGAGTGGCTCTCCAGGGCTGTCATTCGCTGGAACAAAGACTCACCTGCCAGCCACGCCATTTTAGTGGCTCCTGCTAATGTGACAGGGCTCACCAGAGACCTAGGGCGAGGCATCGATGTGTTCCCTACACCAGGCTCCTGTCAGAGGAGCTGCAGTCAGTGTTGCTGCCCTTTGCGGGCAGCAAACTAACACAACACTGTAAATCAACTATACTTCAGTGAAGTTATAAATAAATAAATAAAGGGGCTGGCAATACAGTGTGATGCCCTTTGCGGCCCCGGTACTCTTATCAAAGACAAAAAGGCAGGGATCGTTTATTTTTCATCCTCTAGTGTCAGCTCTACCCCCCAGTGTTCCAATGGTGTGAACCACATTTCGTGAAAACACGAAAAGGCGAAGAGGCCCATGCCACTTGGGGAAATCCGTGGCTGGCTAAATTTAATTTTCTAGATGCCATGGAATACATCTGACCAGAGAGAAAGGAAGCGGCTCGGAGAGCAGGAGTCCCCGGGGGGAACCCTGGCCAAGCCCAGGGGACAGAGAATTCAAGCAGAACAAATAGCTGTGGTGGAGACAGTTACAAGTTCTTGTGGCAAGATCAACGAGCGGGATACAGTTTTCTCCCCTCTAAACAGAGACACTGAGATTTGCAGAAGAAACATGTGCTTACTTGAATGTAAAGCAGTACCAGGGCTGAATTACAAGTCAGGGGTTGGGGAGAGACCAAGACGTCTGATTAAGATACTTCTTAATACATCAAGTCCCAAACTGATCCGTACACTCACTTGTAAAGGAGCCCTCAGCAATGACTTTGGCCTTGGCGGTGAACCCTAGAACCCCCGAAACACCCAGCTTGGCCTGGCCAGCATCTACTCTGGTGTCTTCCGGTCACTGTGACTTTGTTTATCTTTTGGGAAATATCTCTCCCTCATTCTCAGCCCATGGCTTTCGGGAGAACGGTGGGACTCCCCTCCGCCACTGTTTTCTAGGACTACACGGTCCAAAGCCCGGCCACACAACGCTCTTCAAGAGGGCGAGAAGGAGTGTGTACTCAAGATACTCCAAGGAGACTCGGTGCTGGTACTTGGATTAGAGATGTTGATTAATGCAGCTGCTCAGAGGGTAGAACTGAGGCCCGAAGGTGACAGGGGTCACCCTGCAGAGCCCGTCAGGGAGTGACTGAAGCCAGTGGAAGGTGAGGCAGACAGGGAGAGGGACAAACGGACGGTGTCCTGACACCAGTGCCCCTGGGTCTGCCTGAAACCAGTGAAACTACTATCACCTTGGACTTGTCAATACATGAGAATTGTTTTTTTTAATCCCTTTATTTCTTCTGAGGTCAGAAGCCAATTCTGGCTGCGTTTTCTCAGTTCAATGGAAATGATTCTCTTTCACACTGTGGTAGGCAGGATCTGGGCCCCCCGTGAACGGGTTATGTCACACGGCAAAAGGGACTTGGCAGATGGAGGAAAGTTGCTCACCAGCTGACTTTAAAACAGGAAGACGAAATGGTTCTGAGACTCAATTTCCAATGTGCGGCCGGTGCGTGGTCCCACACAGCACCAAGCAATTCTCAGACACCAGCTGGGGGTCCTACAGGCGAACTCAGTTCCGACACTGCCACCTGGAGGCAGCATCGGATTCCACAGATACAGGGCTCAGCCCTGCCAGACTGCAGCCCTACCACGACCCCCTCCTCAGATTCCCTTAATTTGCTAGGGGAGGGCCCTAGAACGCAGAAAAACGTTTTACTTAGTAGATCACCTGTTTATTATAAAAGGTTATATGACTCAGCTTCCTCCCTAAGCCCAGCACTCTCCCCAGACTGCCTCGTGCTCCCCAACCCAGAAGCTCTCCGAACCCCATCCTTCGGATTTTTATAGAGGCTTCGTTACATCGGCATGATTGAGGAACCCTGGCAGTTGATTCAGACTCCAGCCTCTCTCCTCCCCCTAGATGTTGGCGGAGAGGTACTGAAAGGTCCAACCCTTTTCATCACTTGGTTGGCTCCACTGGAAACCAGCCCCCAATCTTAGGAAATCACCTCATTAACGTAAAAAAGAGAACTTTATGGAGCTCCTCACTTAGGAAATTCCAAGGGTTTTAGGGGCTCTGTGCCAGAAATAGGAGGAAGACCAAATACATATTTGTAATTATAAAACACAGTATCACAGAAGGTTATACCGGGTGACACATGTGAGCCCAAGGGAATCACCTGGGTCCTTAAAAGCTGACGACGAAGCGGAGAGACCGGGAGAAGAGATGCAGCAGGACGTGAAGGACTCGGCACACAAAGGTGCTGTTTCTGAGATGAAGGGGCAACCAGCAAGGACAGGAGAGAGGTCTCTAGGGACATGAGCTGCCCCAGCTGACAGCCAGCAGGGACCCAGGGGCCCCGATTCTCCCCTAGAACCTCCGGAAGGAAAGGCAGCCCTCCTGACACCTCAGCTTCGGAACTCAGAGCAAAGAAAGCAACCAAGCGCAGCAGACTTCTGACCCACAGTACTTTGAGATAATGCATTTGGGTTCTTTTAAGCCACTATCGTTGTGGTAGTTTTGTGGCAGCAATAGAAAGCTAAAACCCAGACATCTATTTTAACATGCTCACCAAGTCAAAACTACTATTCTGCAGTGTGACTGTTTCATTGTTGTTATATATATATTTTTTAAAAAAACATTTTTATTGGAATATAGCTGATTTACAATGTTGTGTTAGTTTCTGCTGTACAGCAAAGTGATTCAGTTATACATATACATATATCCAACTTTTTTTAGACTCTTTTCCCATATAAGTCATTACAGAGTATTCAGTAGAGTTCCCTGTGTTATACAGTAGCTCCTTATTAGTTATCTATTTTATAGACAGTAGTGTGTATCTGTCATTCCCAATCTCCCAATTTATCCCTCCCCCCACCTTTCCCCCTTAGTAACAATACGTTTGTTTACTACATCTGTGACTCTATTTCTCCTTTGTAAATAAGTTCACTTGTACCATTTTTTTTAGATTCCACAGATAAGCGATATCATATTTGTCTGTGTCTGACTTACTTCACTCAGTGTGACAATCTCTAGGTCCATCCATGTTGCTACAAATGGCATTATTTCATCCTTTTTTATGGCTGAGTAATATTCCATTGTATATATGTACCACATCTTTTTTTCTGAATTTTTGAATTTATTTTTTATACAGCAGATTCTTATTAGTTATCTATTTTATACATATTAGTGTATACATGTCAGTCCCAGTCTTCCAATTCAGCCCACAACCACCACCCCGCCACTTCCCCCGCTTGGTGTCCATACATTTTTTCTCTACATCTGTGCCTCTCTCTCTGCCCTGCAAACCGGTTCATCGCTACCATTTTTCTAGGTATCACATATATGCGTTAATATACGATATTTGTTTTTCTCTTTCTGACTTACTTCACTCTGTATGACAGTCTCTAGATTCATCCATGTCTCTACAAATGACCCAGTTTCATTCCTTTTTAAGGCTGAGTAATATTCCACTGTATATATGTATCACATCTTCTTTACCCATTCATCTGTTGATGGGCATTTAGGTGGCTTCTATGTCCTGGCTATTGTAAATAGAGCTGCAATGAACATTGGGGTGCATGTATCTTTTTGAATTATGGTTTTCTCTGGGTATATGCCCAGTAGTGGGATTGCTGGGTCATATGGTAGTTCTATTTTTAGTTTTTTAAGGACCCTCCGTACTGTTCTCCATAGTGACTGCATCAATTTACATTCCCACCAACAGTGCAAGAGGGTTCCCTTTTCTCCACACCCTCTCCAGCATTTGTTGTTTATAGATTTTCTGATGATGCCCATTCTAACTGGTGTGAGGTGATACCTCATTGTAGTTTTGATTTGCATTTCTCTAATAATTAGTGATGTTGAGCAGTTTTTCATGTGCTTCTTGGCCATCTGTATGTCTTCTTTGAAGAAATGCCTATTTAGGGCTTCTGCCCATTTTTTGATTGGGTTGTTTGTTTTTTTTAACATTGAGCTGCATGAGCTGTTTATATATTTTGGAGATTAATCCTTTGTCCGTTGATTCGTTTGCAAAGAGTTTCTTCCCATTCTGAGGGTGGTCTTTTTGTCTTGTTTGTAGTTTCCTTTGCTTTACAAAGCTTTCAAGTTTCAGCAGGTCCCATTTGTTTATTTTTGTTTTTACTACCATTACTCTAGGAGGTGGATCAAAAAAGATCTTGCTGTGATTTATGTCAAAGAGTGTTCTTCTTATGTTTTCCTCTAAGAGTTTTATAGCGGCCGGTCTTACATTTAGGTCTCTAATCCATTTTGAATGTATTTTTGTGTATGGTGTTAGGGAGTGCTCTAATTTCATTCTTTTACATGTAGCTGTCCAGTTTTCCCAACACCACTTATTGAAGAGGCTGTCTTTTCTCCATCGTATATCCTTGCCTCCTTAGTCATAGATTAGTTGACCACAGGTACGAGGGTTTATCTCTGGGCTCTCTATCCTGTTCCACTAATCTATATTTCTTTTTTTGTGCCAGTACCATATTGTCTTGATTACTGTAGCTTTGTAGTATAGCGTGAAGTCAGGGAGTCTGATTCCTCCAGCTCCGTTTTTTTTTCCCTCAAGACTGCTTTTGCCATTCAGGGTCTTTTGTGTCTCCAACAGATTTTAAGATTTTTTCTTCTAGTTCTGTAAAAAATGCCACTGGTAATTTCATATGGATTGCATTGAATCTGTAGATTGCTTTGTGTAATATAGTCATTTTCACAATATTTATAGGAATGCAAGAGATTTCTGTGCATTAATTTTGTATCCTGAAAATTTACCAAATTCATTGATTAGCTGTAGTAGTTTTCTGGTGGCATCTTTAGGATTCTCTATGTATAGTATCATGTCGTCTGCAAACAGTGACAGTTTTAGCTCTTCTTTTCCAATTTGTATTCCTTTTATTTCTTTTTCTTCTATGATTGCCGGGGCTAGGACTTCCAAAACTATGCTATTTTATACATAGTGGTGAGAGTGGACATCTTTGTCTTGTTCCTGATCTTAGAGGAAATGCTTTCAGTTTTTCACCATTGAGAATGATGTTTGCTGTGGGTTTGTCATATATGGCCTTTATTATGTTGAGGTAGGTTCCCTCTATGCCCACTTTCTGGAGAGTTTTTATCATAAATGGGTGTTGAATTTTGTCAAAAGCTTTGTCTGCATCTATTGAGATGATCATATGGTTTTTATTCTTCAATTTGTTAACATGGTGTATCACATTGTTTGATTTGTATATATTCAAGAACTTGGCATCCCTGGGATAAATCCCACTTGATCCTGGTGCGTGATCCTTTTAATGTGCTGTTTGCTAGAATTTTTTTGAGGATTTTTGCATCTATATTCATCAGTGATATTAGTCTGTAATTTTCTTTTTTTGTAGTATCTTTGTCTGGTTTTGGTATCAGGGTGATGGTGGCCTCATAGAATGAATTT
>NC_041233.1:113730805-113732634 GCF_002837175.3 Physeter macrocephalus
CTCCCTCTTTTTCTTGATGAGTCTGGCTAATGGTTTATCAATTTTGTTTAACTTCTCAAAGAATCAACTTTTAATTTTATTGATTTTTGCTCTGGTTTTCTTTGATTCTATTTCATTTATTACTGCTCTGATCTTTATGATTTCTTTCCTTCTACTAACTTTGGGTTTTGTTTGTGTTTGTGTTTTTTACTTTTTTTTTCCTGTAATTGATTTCTAATCTCATAGTTTTGTGGTCGGAATAGATGCTTGATATGATTTCAATTTTCTTAAATTTACTGAGGCTTGATTTGTGACCCATGCTGTGATCTATCCTGGAGAATGTTCTGTGTGCACTTGAGAAGAAAGTGTAATCTGCTGTTTTTGGATGGAATGTCCTAGAAATATCAATTAAACCTATCTAGTCTATTGTTTCATTTAAAGCTTGTGTTTCCTTATTAATTTTCTGTCTGGATGATCTGTCCATTGCTGTAAGTGAGGTGTTAAAGTCCCTCACTATTTTTGTGTTACTGTCGATTTCCTCTTTTATAGCTGTTAGCAGTTGCCTTGTGTATTGAGGTGCTCCTATGTTGGGTGCATATATATTTACAGCATATAGATGGGTCTTGTTTTTGTATCCATTCAGCGAGCCTGTGTCTTTTTGTTGGAGTATTTAATCCATTCACATTTAAGGTAATTATTATACGCATGTTCCTATTATCATTTTCTTAACTGTTATGGGTTTGCTTTTGTAGGTCCTTTTCTTCTCTTGTGTTTCCCACTTAGAGAAGTTCCTTTAGCATTTGTTGTAGAGCTGGTTTGGTGGTGCTGAATTCTCTTAGCTTTTGCTTGTCTGTAAAACTTTTCATTTCTCCATCGAATCTGAATGAGATCCTTGCCAAGGACAGTAATCTTGTTTGTAGGTTATTCCCTTTCATCACTTTAAGTATGTCATGCCACTCCCTTCTGGCTTGTAGAGTTTCTGCTGAGAAATCAGCTGTTAACATTACTTATGGGAGTTCCCTTTTATGTTTTTTGTCTTTTTTCCCTTGTTGTTTTCAATAATTTTTGTCTTTAATTTTTGTCAATTTGATTACTATGTGTCTCAGCGTGTTTCTCCTTGGGCTTATCCTGCCTGAGACTCTCTGCGCTTCCTGGACTTGGGTGCCTATTTCCTTTCCCATGTGAGGGAATTTTTCGACTGTAATCTCTTCAAATATTTTCTTGGGTCCTTTCTCTCTCTATTCTCCTTCTGGGACTCCTATAATGCGAATGTTGTTGCATTTAATCTTGTCCCAGAGGTCTCTTAGGCTATCTTCATTTCTTTTCATTCTCTTTTCTTTATTCCGTTCCACAGCAGTGATTTGCACCATTCTGTCTTCCAGGTCACTTATCCGTTCTTCTGCCTCAGTTATTCTGCTATTGAGTCCTTCTAGTGTGATTTTTCATTTCAGTTATTGTATTGTTCATGTCTATTTGTTTGTTCTTTAACTCTTCTAGGTGTTTGTTCTTTAATTCTTCTAGGTATCTGTTAAACACTTCTTTCATCTTCTTGTTCTTTGCCTCCATTCTTTTTCCGAGGTCCTGGATCATCTTCACTATCATTATTCTGAATTCTTCTGTGAAGGTTGCCTATCTCCACTTCATTTAGTTGTTTCTCTGGGGTTTTATCTTGTTCCTTCATCTGGTACAAAGTGCTCTGCCTTTTCATTTTGTCTCTCTTTCTGTGAATGTGGTTTTCCTTCCATAGGCTGCAGAATTGTAATTCTTCTTGCTTCTGCTGTCTGCCCTCTGGTGGATGAGGCTATCTAAGAGGCTTGTGCAAGCTTCCTGATGGAAGGGACTGGTGGTGG
>NC_041233.1:113732769-113748331 GCF_002837175.3 Physeter macrocephalus
CTTGTGTGCTGATGGGTGGGGCTGGGTTCCCTCCTTGTTGGTTGTTTGGCCTGAGGTGACCCAACACTGGAGCCTACCTGTTTCTTTGGTGGGGCTAATGGCGGACTCCTGGAGGGCTCATGCCAAGGAGTACTTCCCAAAACTTCTGCTGCCAGTGTCCTTGTCCCCACCGTAAGCCACAGCCACCCACCGCCTCTGCAGAAGACCCTCCAATACTAGCAGGAGGTCTGGTTCAATCTCCTATGGGGTTACTGCTCCTTCTCCCGGGCCGTGATGCACACACTACTTTGTGTGTGCCCTCCAAGAGTGGAGTTTCTTTTTCCCCCAGTCCTGTCAAAGTCCCGCACTCAAATCCCGCTAGCCTTCAAAGTCTGATTCTCTAGGAATTCCTCCTCCCGTTTCTGGACCTCAGGTTGGGAAGCCTGACGTGGGGCTCAGAACCTTCACTCCAGTGGGTGGACTTCTGTGGTATAAGTGTTCTCCAGTCTGTGAGTCACCCACCCAGCAGTTATGGGATTTGATTTTATTGTGACTGCACCCCTCCTACCATCTCACTGCAGCTTCTTCTTTGTCTTTGGATGTGGGGTATCTTTTTTGGTGAGTCCAGTGTCTTCCTGTCGATTATTGTCCAGCAGTTAGTTGTGATTCCAGCGCTCTCGCAAGAGGGAGTGAGCGCACATCCTTCTACTCCGCCATCTTGAACCGATCTCTCTATATAAATTTTTTTTTGTTTGGGATGTAAAACTCCATAGCAGAGGGGTTTTAAAAGTGCTAAGGAAATCCTACCACAGAGCTATTGATGTTGAGCTACATCCAGGTCCATGGTGTGTATTTAAGTACTGTAAACAAACATACACACTGTGAATGTATCATAATACAGGGGAAGTGGGTGGGAGAGAGGAAGGCTGGTCCTTTTCTCTTTAGAAGCACAAATGTTCCTTGTGTAAATGAGCCTTTGTAAAACAGCCTCAGCCACGCTCTAGAGACTTCTGTTGCTGAGTTTGCTCTCAGCCAAGAGAAATAGTGATCTGTTATTACTCTGGACCAGGATTCTTCTAATGGTGTTTAATTTCTCTGCTCCTCTTACTTTCAATACCAAGTTTAACAGCCATTGTTGCAATGTCAGTAATTCAAGCTTAGATTTTCCTTTTTCCCTGTGGTCAAGTCAATATCTTACTGCATCGGCCTTTCCTTTCTCCCTAGTAATCACAGACACTAACATATCATGTATGCAGACCGACCAATCAGTGAGGATAAAAGGCCATTTTAAGGGACAATGTCCCATTATGTAGAAACTCCTAAAATGAACCCCTCTCTCTGAGTATTGCATTCAAGATCTGCTGATGGGTATCTTTCCCAGGACTAGCAGAAAATGGGTCACTGATGGCTCTCTCTCATTTGCAACCAAAATTTGGAGGCAAAACCTTCAAGGAAATTGTGCCCAGAACAAGGCGTGTTGGAACTCTCTGCAGCTGTGTGGCTTACTCTGCTCGTCTAAGGACCCCACTGCTGACCTATGGGGCTGTCCTGATTGGATAAACAAAAAAGTGAACTCAAGTGGACAATTCCATCACACAATCTGAAGCGGATAAAAGAGCATTTTATTTTTCCTTCAGAGTTCCTGAGAGTCATAAAAATTCCTATTAAATGAGAATACCACAATCCAATTATCACTATAAATATTTCACTTGAAAGAGGGTAGTAGAGTTACCTGATTCACTATTTGTACAGGGGAGGGCTTGGGTATTAAAAGGCTGACCAAAACCAAACTTGCCTCACATCATAAATGTGTCCAGAGTAGACCCAGGTCTTGTACAATGAATTAATTACTACTGCATCAGGAGTGTGTGTGTGTGTGTGTGTGTGTGTGTGTGTGTGTTTGGGGGATGTGTTTTGTGTGTTGGGGGAACAGGGTTATTGTTTTCAGGAATGTGTGCTTATTTTTTACAGACTCACCTGCTGGGATGATGTTTGGTCCCTTTTTGTACTTGGTTTACATTAGTTACATCAAATTTCTTTTAAAACATTATTTTTGTCAGGTCTTAAGCATGACAATGGTTTCTGAAGGGCATATATTTCCACTGTTGTATCTCTTTTAAAAAATCTTTTTAGTTTCCAATATTTAAGTCAAAGATGCAAAAGGACCAGTACTAATTAGGGGATATTGTGGTGGTTCTGTCAGACCCGAAACACATCCTTGCCATGTGATTCTGCTTTTAGCTCTACAAGGAAACTTGGGGCAAGGAGCGCTCGGTAGAATCTGGAAATTACTATGACTCCTTGTGAAACACCATTAAAACTCCCTTTATCCTGCCATCACGTGGAACGATTCCCAATCAAAATGCTGATATCATAATACGTGGGGATTCTAGTCATATGCTAGATGCTCTATTAATAAGAATTTTGTATTGCCAGTTGTATATATCCAAAGTAAAACAGACACGTGAAAAAGCCCTAAATTTAGTAATATTAGGTAACTTCACATGCGCTTATAAAAATGTCCTCTGATCACCAGAAACCGTGAAAGAACACTTCCATGTTGTGTGTGGACAGACAGTATTCAGAAGGGGCACCTACTCACTGCAATATCTTCCTAACCGTTCCCTTACATTCATTCTTTCCAAAAAGGGCACTGCAAAATAAAATAACAAAATACTCTTGGGATTGACATATATACAGTAATATGTATAAAATACATAACTAATAAGAAAAAAAATAACAAAATACTCTTGGCAAATACTGTTGCAAGACCCAAGCAGGCAGAGCAAGCACAAGCCCTCAGATGGTGGCAGAAGACGCTGTCATCGGCAAATCCTAGTGACGCAAAGAACACGCTTTGGAGTCAGAAAAACCTAGGCTCATTTCCCAGTTCTTCAGCTTACAAACTCTGATCTTAGAAAGGTATTTAAACTCTTTAACTTCAGTGTCCCCTTCATAAAAAAATGTGATAGCAGCATTGTCAGAAGCCTCAATATTTACGTAACCTACATTTCAAAGCGCCCAGTGCTTAATTAACGGGCAGAGAAGGCCCGGACACAAGCATGTGGACAAAATATCCTCAGCTCCTCTCGTCATCAGGAGACGTAGCCCAGCCTCTTCTGAGCAGCACCTTTGTCCCTGCTCTGGAGTAAGGGCCCGCCTGCCCCTTCTCTGCCATCACCATCACAGGGAAGCAGAGGAAGGTTTTCCTTTTCAGATTCCCCAGCATAAAATGAAAGAAGGGAATTTTTGTTTTTCTTTTGGCCAGCCATCGGGATCCTTTTTTCCTTTCAGATATAGGAAAAATATTTCTGACCTTCAGAGTCAGGGAAATGAAGACTGTTCTCTGGAGAATAGTTTAAGTGCGGAAGTGATATGTTTCCACACCAGGGCCCGGATGGCCGGGTCTGGTCTGGAGATGCTGCAGGTGGGGGATTGACAAGGAAGGGAGCAGGCATGGAGGCAGGAGGCGCAGTTTAGCTAAATGCACTGGGCTTGAGGGAAAGGATCTTCATATTTCAACGAAAGCTCCGGCGGAATTCATTTCCTGCAACTCGGTTTCCTTTGACTTTTTTTAAAGCACTTCAGGACAATCCTCGGCAAATCAAGTCCTCTCTCACGGGCCGTGTCGTGGGACACATAAAGCAATACGGCCGAGTTGGTAAAATTAATCACTAACAAATCAAACAATAAGGTTTGTGAAACAGCACTTATAGTCAGAGCTCACTGACATCTTGTTTCATTCACAAAAACAGAGGGGAGAGGCTTGTCTATTCGGCTCAGCCTCATTCACACTCCCCATCCTTTAAAAGCTCTCAAAAATCACACTGGAGAAGGTAACAGAATACAACGCAACACTGAAACCTCGCTGAGTGAGGGATCAGGGTTAGATGCGGGTGTCCATGCCTTAATTTCATGACCCTCAAATAATATGTAAATAATAAACAGCTACACTTGGTTTCTCACTTACAGATTCAAGAGCTGGAGGGTGGCACCAAAGATGTGAAGGGCAACACGTGGTGGTCTCCCCCTCCCCCTCCATCTTTCCCTCCCTCTCCCCTTCCCAATTTCTGACCAAGGACCAGGGCCATTAAGAAGATCACACTCAGAAGGGTGTAGAACTCTGCATCAAATTTACTGCCATGAGCTGGTCTTCAAAAAGGGTATCATTTGCTCTCATCCTGATTAGCTTTTTAATCAAAGCTTTGAAATCCTTCTAAATGACAATAATAGTATGATAATATGCCTCCATTTCAACATTCACAGAACCATTTTAATGAGATGCTATACATGACGTTATAAGTTATGCTATTATCATTTTTGCTATAATGTTATTAAAATAAAAGATGCAGACTAAGAAAAGTTGTTAGACAAAAAAAATCTTGTTCTCATTTGCATTTCTTTGCTTATAGCTAGTAATGTATTCGACATGTGATATTCTAAATATTTAAAGTCTCTGCATTTGTGCAGTCCACTTTTAATGAATCCAGTCAACTATGAGATATCTGAGGTTCAGAACTATTATTCCTTATTCACTTTTAAATGGCCAGTGCTTAGCAAATTGCATAGTGTATAGAAATCAGTTGCTGAATAACCTACACTGCATTTTTAATTAACTAATATAAGAAAAAGGACAGAGTTCCGAGGAACTCTCCTAGAGAACATCTTCTGTTGTGATGTGATGATTCATCAGGTCTCCATGGATACTGCTTGGAGTATCCCAACTTCACCATCTGCTTGTGTTAAAAGTGTTAAAACCCAGATACACCTGGTTCTCTGCCCAAGAGTTCTGTTTGCCATGTCAAGGAAGAGAAATATGGACTAAATGGATGGCTTCTTTCTTTAATTTTCTAAATCTCATGTGTTCATTTGAATAACCTATGCTCAGTTCATGGTAAGAACCAATAACAAGTTACCAGTTAATAAACTGTAAATTCTGTCTCCTTGAAACTAGGACCTACATTTGTTGGCAGCCAGTCAGCTGGTGATGACATAACTCTTCTTCGTTTCTCTGGGATCACAGACTGTGCCTTGGCGACCTCACCTGAAGGTGCTCCATCCATCCTGTGAAAGGCTTAGAGCCAGGAACTGACTCTTAGAGCCACTAAGAGAACCACTTCTAAGCGTGCCTATTCATCTCCAGTAAGAGGGAAATAATGGTAATGATAATAATGTTTGTAATGATTCTGGAACACAGAGAAGAGTGAGGAAGCTGAAGAACTTGCTGGGTTAGGACTGTAGCTGCTCAGAGCATCTTCTGCCCATGGGATCCATATGGAGTCTTCAGCTCAGTGTCCAGTGGCAGCTGGTCTCTTCTCTGTCCTTCAGAGAGGCCGTCCTTGCCATCCCATGGCTTCTGCTGCCGTTGCGTGTTGATGGCCAGACTGGCAGAGCAGCCCCTGAATTCCTCGGGGCTTGGGTTGACTTCATCTGGCCTTGGCCATGGTATTTCCTCCTCTCTGTTTATTTCTTTGTTTGTTCTCTGGGCTCACTCAAGAGATGTCATTCCCCATCACCGTAGAAAATCTTCCCGTATTTCACAACATCTATCAATGCGTTTGAACACTATTTTGTGGTTACAGAAATATCAATTCCAAATGTCTTTCCTTCTACTTCAGACACAGTTTTAAGTCGGGTTGGATCTGTATTGTGATTGTGTACTGGGTGTTTTCACGTGATTATCTCGTTCCAACCTCACAATGACCCATTCAGGTAGATATAAGTGTTGCTTTTTCACAAATAAGAAGACTCAACTCAAGGAGACTTGTGAAGGGTCATTCTCTCAATTGCCGGCTGGTTTCAAATGGTGGCCTGGTTGATCAGCTGTTGGGTCTTGCTCTTTTATCAGATACGTATGGTCTTCCTGCTTATTTACATTTCATGTTCAGGAGCAAGTTCACTGGGGCTGAAAGCCAGCATAAGGAAGTATAAGGAATACTGAAGAGAACCTGGTTGCATATGCAGATTTTTCACCCATCTGCTGTAAGACTGGGGCAAACCATCCTTCCTAACTGGGCCTTCTTATTCGTCTCATCTGTAAAGCTGAACCAGATGATTTAAAAACTCCTACGTATCTAAAGGCATGGATGTACAGTCTACAATTCTATTTATTTTTCTAGCCATGCCTGACAAATCCATTTATTCAGGAGAATTTTCTTTTAATTTGACACAGAGGGAAAACTCACATTCAAACCACACTTCAGATCATCAGGCTTCTTTGCAAGTGTTTCCTCCTTCCTGATCCACCTCCAACCTCCTCCTGTTCTCCCAGCTTCACAAGAACTCAATACAGAGACACACACAGACACAGCCTCATACGCACACAAGCACACAACACCCCCCTTGGATTGTCCTAAGTGCCACTGTAGGTCTCAGCAGCTTTTCATTGACCTGGTTACCTCTGACTTAAGACAGAAAAGAGGATGAAGGATGGGACAGGCGCTGGGGTGAGAGAGGAAGAAAGACGAGCAAAGCGAGGGCAGGAACAGCAAGCCAAGCCATGGGAACCTCAGCTCTTTCTTCTGCAAACACCCCATCCTGCCGCCTTGGCAGCTCCCCCAGTGATTCTGCATCTCCAGTGTTAGGCCATGAGCGCTGCCCAGAACCTCTCTCTCGCATCTGAGTGGAGGAATGAAACTCCAAATATTCAGTCAGACATAACGTTGGTACTTGTTAAGGGCATGTGAAGGTATGTGGAACAGCTTCCAGCATACTTATTAGTAGCCTCTGTCTCCACCTTAACTTTCAGGCATTGAAATTCAAGGATATTCAACAGAGAGAAAGACTTCTCTTAAAGTAGTGACGAAATCAGAAAACATTGAGAACCAGAAGGTCCTTGGCGATTCCACTGCTCTGAGAAGACAAGTCCTGATCACAGACAGCGAGTTCCCGCGTGTAGTGGCTCCTCCCACACCTCGGTTCTCACGCCCCATCAGGTACGCTGGTCATCTCTCAGTACCCGGAACACAGTCGAGCTGTTTCCTGCTCATCACACTCATACAGGTCGGTTTCTTTGCAAGGAGCTCTATTCCTTAGACTCCTCCCATGACCATCTCTTTCACTCATCTGCTGAGATGCTCACCTGTCCTCAGACACCTCTGATCACCCCGACCATCATAGGACATGCAACTGTGGGATATTACGTCAGTGATGCCTACATTTCCTTGTCTTTGTTCTTGTTTCCTTTCTTCCACATTAGACTGCAACGTCCAGGGGGTCCACGGCCATGTCCGTCTTCCTGCCACGCCTGCTGCAATGGCTGGACTGGAGTCCGCACGAAGTACGTAATGATTAATGAATCATCCTTTTGTTCTTCAGCTAAGTCCGGTCTTTAACAGACAAGAGCTCTGCCTGAGGCCATGCTCAGGAGCAAAAGCAACCCAGGGTCTCAGTGAGGGTCCTCTGACTTTCACACTAATGTTGTTTCTAAGATGCTCTGATGCTTTGCCACAAGAGATGCATTCGCTGAGTATTTTCTGCTCTGACTTCCTTGTATATCAATAGCAAGGTTTACATCTTCTTGTCTAATTATAATCGAACAGTTATTTAATTCCCAAGTCTAATTTTGTGATATGCTCTGATCCTGAGTCCTAGCCTGAGCTTTGCAATCACTACTCCTTAAGATATGTCAAGTGATACTATGGGTGCCATGAAATTCTCAATTAAAATTTAAGATGTGATAAATGCCATAGAGTGAAGGACAACGGAAGGGTGGAAACAATTGACACGGCAGAGTGTTCAATTTCAAAAGATGTGAGACTCACCCTCTTACAGGGACTCAGTGCCAAGTACCTCACAGAGTGTGGCCAGAACAACACTGGGAATCTGAATAAATCTAGAAGGAACCCAAGATGCATGGCATTTGGCCTCTCAGTGCTCTGTTTATGGATGGAAATCTGAAGGTTCTGAGGGGTGCAGAGATTTGCAGAAATGGCACCAAAACCCTGGTCTCCTGACTCCTAACTTGGTGTAATTTCCACTGAAAAGAGCAACTTCCAGAGAAGCAAAGTGGAAAAGGAAACAAGAATTTGTGGGCCATGTTTCCTGGCTTTTTCCTATTAGCAATTGCATGGGGTCCATCCTCCCATCCTTCCACAGTACCCCACCCCGACGAGCAGCCACACCTGGGCCCCGCCATCAGCCTCTAACAAACACATCCTCTCCACACGGCACTGACTCCCCAGCTCCATGCAGGTTGACTGCTGCCCCCCCCCATTACACCCCAAACCTCGCCCAACTCACTGTCACTGCACTTGACAACATCAAATTCCAGGGGACGTGTTCAGTCCTTACTTTACTTGAAATCTCATTAATTTAAACACTTAGGTAGCACCTGCTTTGCATCAGGTAATTTTCTAAGCCCTTTGTAAATATTAATTCATTTGACCTTCATAACCATCTTTCAGAATACACATCCCCATTTTACAGATGAGGAACTGAGTCACAGAGAGGATAAAAACTTGCCCACAGCTAAATAAAAGTACGATTCACACTCCACAAACCCGTATGTCCAGGCTGCCTCTTTTCTTAATTGTTTTTTATTGTGGTAAGAACACTTAACATGAGATCTATAGGTTTAACATATTTTTGTGTCCAATCCTACATGGATGACTCTAAGCACAGGGTTGTACAACAGATCTCTGGAGTTTATTCACCTTATGTAACTGAAACTTTATATCCGTTGAACAGCGACCCCCAACTCTCTCCAGCCTCCTTGCTCCTGGCACACACCATTCTCCTCTATTTCCATGAGTCTGACTATTTTAGATACCTCTTATATAAGTGAGAACATGCATTATTTGTCTTTCTGTGTCTCACTTATTTTACTTTGCATAACGTCTTCCAGGTTCATCCATGCTGTTGCATATGAAATTTCCTCCTATCTTAAGGCTAAATAATATGCCATTGAATATATATCTTTATCCACGTTTTCTTCATCCATTGATCCATCGATGGACACTTAGGCTTTTTTCCATACCTTGGCTGCTGTGAATAATTCTGCAATGAACATGGGCGTGCCAAGATCTCTACAAATCCTGATTTCATTTCCTTTGGATAAGTATCCAGAGATGGAATTCCAGGATCACATGGTAATTCTACCTTTAAATGTTTGAGGAACTGCCACACTGTTTTCCATAGCGGCTGCACCACTTTACAATCCCACCAGGAGGGCACAACGTTTCCAATTTCTCCACATCCTCCCAACACTTTTTTATCTTTTGATTTTTTTTGGTACTAGCCGTCCTCGCAGGTGTGAGGTAATATCTCAAGCCTTGAAAAGTGAGGAACACACTTTCCTGTTATGATCTTTTCTCCTGGCTTTTTTTTCCCCTCCCATCCTTTGGGCTGTTCAGTCCCCCTTTCTGGTTACTCTTGTAGAACCATTTCTCACAGAAGACTGTCGCCAGGGGTTCTGCCCCGAAGCCTCCTTCTACGCCCTCTGGATGCCCACACCTACTTCTGTGGCTGGGTTGTGGGAATTCACAGCCCAGCTGCTTCCAAATGTGTGTTTTCAACGCTGACTTCCTGTCTGGAATTCACACTCGTGTATATACAGCTCTGCCTTAATTCTTACCTTGCCTCGCTGTGGGAAACTCAAAGTCACAATGTAAAAAACGAGGCTCCCACGTCTTCCCCCAAAGCTTTGCCCCCATCTTTTGCCTCTTTATCAACAATCTGCATACAGTACTCAGGTCAGAAACCTGGAAGGTATTCTTGAGTCCAGCAGACCCAACGACTATCGATCTTAATGATTCTATCTCCTAAAGGTTACTAGATTCAATCTTTTCTTTTTTTTTTTTTTTTCATTCTAATTGTCTCCACTGTAGTTCAAACACATTCCACTCTAATTTACAACCCAGGAACAGGACTTTCAGGTTGCCCGGTAACCAGAGTGGGGCAGTAGACATCCTGCCGCCTTGTGGCCGTTTCCTGTAACAACGACTTTAAAACCCTTGCTTATGGGCACTTCATATTCACAAGGCCTGCGGGGCTGTACATGACACCTGCCCTTGAAAAATGTCCTGGGATGGGTAATCGACAACGACTTCAAAAAGGGCAGAGGTTTAAACAGTTTGACGCTGGTTTAAAAAAATGCACATGAAAAGATAAGCAACTTCACTAATTATTTTGGAAACTCAAATCAACACTTTTAACGACTCTAATGAGGTTTCACCTCGCACCTGTCACAATGGCCATCATCACAAAGTCTGCAAACAAGAAACGCTGGAGAGAACGTGGGGAAAAGGGAACCCTGATACGCTGTTGGTGGGAATGTAAAACGGTAACAGCCACTATGGAGCACAGTATGGCAGTTCCTTAAAAATCTAAAAATAGTGCTACCAGATGATCTGGCCATTCCACTCCTGGGCATACATCCGGGGAAAATCATAAATCGACAAGACTCATGCACCCCAACGTTCACTGCAGCACTTTTTACAGTAGCCAAGACTTGGAAGCAACCACTATACCCATTGAAGGATGAATGGATAAAGAAGATGTCATACATATATACAATGGAATATCATTTGGCCATAAAAAGAACGAAATAACGCCACTTGCAGCAACTCGGATGCACCTAGAAATGATCATACTAAGTGACGTGAGTCAGACAAAGACAAATATCATATGATATCACTTATAGGTGGAATCTAAAAATCAATACAAATGAACTAACTTACAAAACATAAACAGAGTCACAGACTTAGAAAACAAATTTATGGTTACCAAAGGGGAAAGGGGGGAAGGGATAAATTAGGAGGCTGGAATTAGCATATACACCCTTATATATAGAAAATAGATCACCAACAAGAACCTACTGTATAGCACAAGGAACTCGACTCAACACACTGTAATAAGCTCTGTGGGAAAAGAATCCAAAAAAGAATATATAGACGTCTCTGTGCAAGTTAATGTCTTCCTAGCTGTATTTCTAGCTCTGGCTATGTCTCTGTCCAATAATCCTCTACATACGATGGATTATTTCTCAAATGGATCTGAATATGTTCCCCTTCCTTGAAAATCCTTTATGGTTTTCAAAAGCTCTCAGGACATAGTATAAAAGGAACTACACGTTTACATGTCTTTTCATGGTCTGGCCCCAATTCACCTCCTCAAATTTTCGCAAGATTTCTTTCTTCTCATTCATCAGATTTAAATGTAATACCTGAAACTATAAAACTTCTAGAAGTAAATACAGAGAAAAAGCTTCTTGATATTGGTCTGGGCAATGATTTTTTTCGATATAACACCAAAAGTCCAGGCAACAAAAGCAAAAATATCAAGTAGGACTACATCAAACTAAGAAGCTTCTGCACAGCAAAGGAAATCAACAACAAAGTGAAAAGGTAACCTACAGAATGGGAGAAAATATTTGAAAATCATATATTTGGTAAGTGGTTAATATCCAAAATATATAAGGGACTCTACAACTCAGTAGCAAAATACAAATAACCCAATTTAAATAACAAACAAAAAAACCCCAAAGAAACTGAGTAGACATTTCCCCAAAGAAGTCATACACATGGCCAACAGCTACATGAAAAGGTGCTCAACGTTACTAATCATCAGAGAAACGCAAATCAAAACCACAATGACTATTACCTCACACCTGTAACAATGGCTATTACTTCAAAACAAAACAAAACAAGTGTTGACAAAGATGTGAACAGAGAATCCTTATACATTGTTGGTGGGAATGTAAAATGGTGCAGCCAGCACAGAAAACAGTATGGGAATTCCTCAAAAAATTAAAAATAGAACTACCATATAATCCGGTAATCCCACTTCTGGGTACGTATCCAAAAGAATTGAAATCGAGATCTTGAAGAGATATTTGTAGTCCCATGTTTATGGCAGCATTGTGCATAGTATTCAAGACATGGAAACAAACTGTATGTCTACTGATGGATGAACGGATAAAGCAAAAGTGGCATATACATACAAGGGAACATTATTCAGACTTATAAAAGCAGGAAATACTATCATTTATAACAATATGCATGAACCTGAAAGACATTATATTATACTATGTGAAACACGTCAATCACAGAATGACAAACACGGCATGATTCCACTTATGAGTCAAACTTACAGAAGCAGAAAATAAAATGATGGATGCCAAGGGGTTGGGGAGGAAGATATGGGGGGGTCGGTCAATGGGTATAAAGTATAAGTTCCACAAGATGCATAAGTTCTAGGAATCTGCTGTACAACATGGCGCCTGTAGTTTACAATACAGTGTTGTGGGCTGTCTTAGGATGTGCTCAGGTTGCCACAGTGAAACACCGCAGACTAGGCAGTTGCTAAACAAGAAACATTTCTCCCTCACAGTTCTAGAGGCTGGAAGTCTTAGATGAGGGTGCCATCGTGGTCAGGTGAGAGCCCTCCTGATGGCTGCAGACTTCTTGTTGTGTCCTCACATGGTGGATGGGATGAGGAAGCTCTCTGGGGCATCACTGATTAGGGACTTAATCTTGTTCATGAGGGCTTCACTGTCATGACCTAAACATTTTCCAAAGGCCCCTCTCCTACCGCTGGGGATTAGGATTTCAACACATGAATCTGGGGCGGACACAAACGTTCAGACCATAGCATGCACTTAAAAATCTACCAAGAGAATAGATTTCACGTTGAATGTTCTCCACACGCACACACACACACACACACACACACACACACACACACACCCATGCAAAGGGGCACAGGAAACTTTAAGAAGTGTTGGATATGCTTGGAACCTTGATTGTGATGATGGTATCACTGGTATATGCACAGGTCCAAATGCATCAAAACGTATGCATTAAAAATGCACAATTTCTCATATATCAATTATGCCTCAATAAAGCTGTAAAATAAAAAAGGGAAAATAAAACACTGTTTTAGCAAAATGAATATAATCTGAGTGCCCCACTGCAACTGCTATGCTTTCAGCTTTATCGTTCTGCCTCTGTCCTCTTTGACCAGACTGGACCTCTCATCTTTCAGATTTCAGAACACGCATCGTTTCTTCCAGTAAACCGTCTTTATTCCTCAAGATTGGGTCAGGTTCCACACATATATGCCCCATCACCCTTTGTATATTCCCCAAACTAATATGTAACCACAGAAACAAGTAGCTACAGACACTGTGCTATGTCCCTTCTGGGTGTTAAATTCCATTTCTTTAGCACAGTGTAGACAGTCGCATCCCTGGAACACAGTAGGCAGTTCATGGACATCTGTTAAACGATACAATGAATACATTTTCATCATTTCCACTAATTTCATATCTTTAATTTTGAGGGAAATTCTGTTCTCCAGAGTCCACTCTTTCATCTAATTTACTTTCTAAAACTATGTATCAGATATTTCTTAGGAGAGCCATGTATGTCTTAAAAAGAGATCTAAAATTCTAGGGCAGTAGAATTTTAGCATTTCACTTTACAAAAAACACATGGCTGGACTAAAAAAAGCAAACTTGTATTCAACGTGCTGTAGCATTCTTGAAGCAAATATCTATAGCATGCACTATTATAGAGTCTTAACCTCATTATGAACTTTTTCTGTAGGCTGAATTTTTTAAAATCAGAACTATTTTAGGCATAAGTATTTTTTTCCTGGTAATGAACCAGATTCTGCAAAGATTTAAAGTTCTTTTTGGCTGTAAATGATGCAGCTTTGGGAACTATTTGGCATTGAAACTATCTGGTTCAATGTGCAATGATTCTTTCCTCATGACTCTTCTGGAAGCTCTAAAATGGTTTTGGGAACCGCTCTAGGCACAAAGAATCATATATTTCTGTGCCATCCTTCAAAGAGGTTTGTGTAATGACAGCTTGATGCTTCAGATCTGCCCAAGGGTAAGAGCGTCTTATTTTTATTTAAAAAGTAATTTTGTTCTATTATGTAGTTGGATTATTTTTTTCTCGGAAAGCCCAATCCCTCCACCTTCTTTGACTATTTCAATCTCTTTCCTCATCATTTGCCTTTATTTTGAAGTTTTGGGGAAACATCTTTTAAAGGAGAAAATGTGCTGAACAAAGGCATCCAGATCTCCTCCATCTCAAACGAAACATACTGACAGAGATCCCAAGCTCATTAAAACAAAACTCTTCAGTTTTCCTATACTGGACTCAATTCTCAATGGAGACATTTCAACTCAAAAATGTATTGAGCACACCATCACTTCCGTGTTCTGTTCATTTTAATCTATGTGAGAGAATGAGGGAGAGTGGTCAGACTTTCTGCTTCTAGTAATGGATAGCGTTTCTCTCTTTTAAAAGAGCATGCGCACTTTCACTACTTGTAAAGCAAATACCTGCCTCACATTCGCATTCCCACTGAGGAAAACTTTTAAAAATGTTAAAAGCATCAAAGAGCTACAAGAGTAGGTAAATTTATGAAATCAGATCTCAGAAAAACCAAGGCAAAACCAAGAGTAAACCCCACCCTCTTTTGCCTTGAGGGCAATTGCCTTTCCTGAAGAACCGTCAGTGAAACTAGGAAGAATCTGATGACTTAATAGGGTAGGAGAAATGGAAAGCAACGAATTAGAAAGAATCATGATCATGGCACTAGTTAATCTGGTGCCTGGGAGGATCACCCTCAACTTTAAGGGTGCTGGATATTGAGCTTTGATTTTCTTTTGGCATTCAGCATTCATCTCCATTCCTTTCTGTGTTCTTCTCTATATTATAGAGTCAGGAAACCTGGGGACTTCCTTTCCTACCATCTCTATCAAGCAGTGCTCCATTTCAGATTCTGTCAAACCAGCAGAAAGAATGACGGTGCCTCCAGAGGCTGCAAGATTTCCAAGAGCTGCAAGGTTTCTCCCAGAAAGTACCCACATCATTGCTGCAGGCAAATTAGGTCACTCATAACTATGTCCAGAGAGTTCTGACACTTCCTGATTTCCACATGCAACGTGCTGCTTTCCCTATGGTTTCCCCAGCCCTTCCAATGGCTTTATGAGGACTGATTTCTCTTAAATAATCAGAGTAGCACTTGTTTTCCTGACTGACTCCTAATTGATACAGTGAAAGAGAATGAGAAGTAAACTTGTACTTCACTGAATGTATGCAACCAAATTGTGGCAACTGAGTGGTCCAGAGAACTTAAAATCTTGCAATTGCAGATTGCCTAGACTTTCAGCATCCCACACCCCTGCCCAGAACCATAAGGCAGAATAAAATTAAAATCCGCAGATTCAGCTTCAAATTACTTCTGAAAATTATTTCCCAAATCAATACATAGTTAAAGATAGCCAAGCACAAGAAAACAAGGCTCTGTGTATTAGAATAATTGGAAACAACAATAACAATGAATGAGATTTTTTTTAATTGACAAAACTGATGAGACTGACCAAAAAACAAAAATAGGAAAGGCAAAAATTAAATCAGGAATTGAAAAACTGGACATCTCTAGACATTCTATAACAATTAAAAAGATAGTAAGAGGGCTTCCCTGGTGGCTCAGTGGTTGAGAGTCTGCCTGTCGATGCAGGGGACACGGGTTCGTGCCCTGGTCTGGGAAGATCCCACGTGCCGCGGAGCGGCTGGGCCCGTGAGCCGTGGCCGCTGAGCCTGCGCGTCCGGAGCCTGTGCTC
>NC_041233.1:113748520-113767503 GCF_002837175.3 Physeter macrocephalus
CCACAACAGTGAGAGGCCCGCGTACAGCAAAAAAAAAAAAAAAAAAAAAGTAAGATATTATAAGCCATTTTATTTCAAGAAGTTTGAAATATTAGATAAAAAGGACAAATTCCTAGAGAAACACAACTCCCCAAAACTCACTAAAGAAGAAACAGACACTCCAAATATTCCTCAAAACAGTAATAAAAGGGAATCATTAATGAATTCCCCATCTCACACACACACACACACACACACACACACACACACACACACACCAGCCTCTAGATTCCTCCTGCCAGGTTTCTGCAGATGCCTCCAGCAGAACCTATCTGCTAGGATCATCCCCCAGCATCCAAACAAAAGCATGTTACTAAACAACACCTCTGATTACACTGCAGGAATAGGGAGATGCAATTATGTCATCTCTAACTGGATTTTGAAGTCGTGATACTTAAGACACTAATTATTTTCACACAAATGTAAAGCAACCAAACCCTCTCCATGGGGAACTGTGGGCTATTTAGAGCATCAATTTAAGTCGGTTTACACCTAATGAGGGAACCGTTCAGCACTGTGGGCACAGCACATATTAAATGTGTAAGACGGCGGCAGATCCTTCCCACAGTTTCCAGAGCTGTGAATGCTCTTGGCACATGAAACATGGGAACTTAAGCACTCAGGGCGGAACTCACTCAGTCGGGTTTGTTTTTTTAAAGTCATATAAGTCAGCTTTGACATTAACACTTTCAACTCAACGATAAAAAGTGTGAGGAAGATAGAAATGATGTGTTTATAATACTCTTAGGACCATGGCAAAATAGACTAATTCAGACCAAAACAAGGAAGGAGACTTTGCCGATTTATAAGAGAAAGACAGATTAGGAACCATAGAAGAAAACAAAACATTAATGTATTGGCTATTTGTATTTTGTTCCTTAGGAGGTTGATTAAGCAACTCTGCAGCCACTTCCCGTGGAGGCCATAAAACTCTGAGAGAGGAAGAAGTTGTGACATGAATACTGAGACCTGAAAGAAGGCCACTGAGTTCAAATGCTGACTCTGCAACAATCTTGCCATGGGACGCTGGAGAAATAACCTATCATTCACTCACCAAGTCTGCAGAGGGCAGTATTAAATGCATTTCAACGCCTAAGATGTGAAAGTTGGAAAGGGACCCTGGACACCATACAGTCCCCATGTTTGATTAGAGCAGCAAAGTGATGCCCCAAAGCAGTAAGGTACCATTTACACCAGGATCCTTTTTTTTTTTTTTTTTTTCTGATTTTTTTCAACTCACCAGCAAGAGTTTGAGAGAAAAAATATTATATATAAATATATATAAAACTAATGCTGTAAGTTATTGAATCCCCTTAGGTATAGTAGTGGCACTTTATATGCATTATCTAATTTAAGTCTCAATATATCCATTTTATCTTTCTCAGATTGAAAAAAAAAGAAAACTGAAACTCAGAGAAGTTAAGTAACTTGCTTAAATTCATATAGCAAGGTGATGTCAGGAAACTCAAAAGATTTTTCTGCCTTTACTTTGTGTACTAGGCTAATTTAAAAAGACTCTTTCTGCAACTTCCTCAGAACCAGATTCAAATCAATGCTTGTATGCCCATTATATACCAATAAAAAAATAAATAAAAATAATCCAGACAAATACACTGCTTGGTTGTACATGAATGTTCATAGCAGCATTACTCATAATAGCCTAAAAGTAGAAAAAAAATATGTCCCTCAACTGATGAATAAATAAATAAAATGTGTGGTGGGGAGGGATATATTGGGAGTTTGGGATTGACATATACACACTGCTATATTTAAAATAGATAACCAAAAAGGACCTACTGTATAACACAGGGAACACTGCTCAATATTCTGTAAGAACCTAAATGGGAAAATAATTTGAAAAAGACTAGGTAACTGAATCACTTTACTGTATACCTGAAACTAACACAACATTGTTAATCAACTATGTTCCAGTATAAAATAAACATTTTTTAAAATGTGGTATATTCATATAATAAAACATTATTCATCAATAAAAAGTAATGAAATATTGATACAAGCTACAGCATGGATAAATCTTAAAAACATTATGCCAAATAAAAGAAGGCAGTCACATAAGACATCATAATGTATGATTCTATTTATATGAAATGTACAGAATAGGTAAGTCTATGGGGACAGAAAGTAGACCAGTGGCTGTCTGGAGCTGGGAGATATAAGGGAAGGAACGGGAAGTGACTGATAAAGGGTATGAGGTTGTTTTGGGGATGAGGAAAATTAAGTTATGGTTATGGTTACAGAATTTTGTAAACTTACTTTAAAAACTGGTTGCATACTTTAAATAAATAAGCTTTATTATATGTAAATTATGTCTCCATAAAATTTTTTAAAAATTAATGTTTAGGGAGCTAGGTAATGGTATCAAAGATCTCCTATAATTAATTCCCTTGAGGTCCCTTTAAGTTAATCAAACATCATCCAAGGTGAACAGAACACCAGGAAATCTGGGTACAACATAGGTCAGAAGTCTTAAATTTGAAGAATCAAATATATCTTTTTTTTTTTTAATTATTGGTGCCTTTTTGTCCTCACCAAGAAATCTTTGCTTTTCCTAAGGCAATGAAGATATTTTATTTCCTTTTCTTTTAGAAGTTTCATAATTTCCGCTTTAGGTTTAGGATTATAATCCACTTCAAATCATTTTTTGTGGAAAGTGTGGTAAATTTTAAGCTATTCTATCCCCTGTATGATAACTAGGAGTACTACAACCGTTTCTTTAGGTAGAAAAAAAAAAAAACAACTTTCCTATTCTTCTTCCCATTGGTTGACTTTTTTTTCCTTTTTTTTTTTTTTTTGCGGTACGCGGGCCTCTCACTGTTGTGGCCTCTCCCGTCGCGGAGCACAGGCTCCGGACGCGCAGGCGCAGCGGCCATGGCTCACGGGCTCAGCCACTGCGGCATGTGGGATCCTCACGGACAGGGGCACGAACCCGTGTCCCCTGCATCGGCAGGCGGGCTCTCAACCACTGCGCCACCAGGGAAGCCCTGGTTGACTTTTTTGTTAGAATCAATTGACCATATAAATGTGGGTCTATTTCTGAATTCTCTGTTCTGTTCCAGTAATCATTCACCAGGATTATGCCAATATATTGTCTTGATCAATGTGGCTATAGAGTAATTATTGATACTAGGAAGATTGAAACCTCCAGTGTTGTTTTTCCTCTTCAAGGTTGTTTGGCTATGCTAAAGCCGTGGTAACTCCATGTAATTTTTTTGAAAAATTTCTTAATTTCTCTGGAATTTTGATAGGGATTGCACTATATCTATAGATCAATTTGGGAGAGTAACTTTAAAAAATATTCAGTCTTCCAATTTATGGACATGGTGTATCTCCCCATTTATTGAAGTCTTTAATTGTTTCATCAATGTTCCACAGTTTTGTAATTTTCAATATTGAGGCTTAACATTTTTTGTTAATTCTATTTCTAAGTATTTATTCATTTTCATGCTACTTGCTATAAATCAATTTTTATATTATTTTAATTTGTTGTCAGCATAAAGAAATATACATATTCTTTTATATTTGCTTATTAACTATAGAAATGTATTTGTAAGTTCCTCATCATCTTCTACATGAACACTTACGTCATCTGAAATAAAGACAATTTTATGTCTCCTTTCCTAAACTTTTCGTGTGGTATTTCTTTTCCATGGCCTATTGCACTGGCCATGACCTCCAGTATTTTGTTGAATAAAAATGAGGAGTGGACCAAATGTAAAACAGGTAGCTAGTGGGAAGCAGCTGCATAGCAAAGGGAGATCAGCTAGGTGTTCTGTGACCACCTAGAGGGGTGGGATAGGGAGGGTGGGAGGGAGACGCAAGAGGGAGGAGATATGGGGATATATGTTTATGTATAGCTGATTCACTTTGTTATACAGCAGAAACTAACACACCATTGTAAAGCAATTATACTCCAATAAAGATGTTAAAATAAATTAATTTTTTTAAAAAAAGGAGTGATGAGTGGGGATATATTTGACTTACACCTCATTTTAATGGGGGAGTGTTCAATAATTTGCCTTCACCATGATATGAGTAACTATTATTCTGTAGATGCTATTTATCAGGTTGAAGTTTTCTTCTATTTCTGGCTTGTGGAGAGTTTTATCATGAGTGGGTTCAACTTTGTCAAGTAATTCTTCTGCATTTATTTACATATATAATTTTTCTACTGTATGTTGTTAATTAACTACTTTATATTGAATTATCTTGACTAATTTTCAAATGTTAAACCAATCTTGTATTCTTGGAATGAACTCTACTGGGTATATTATCAATTTTACATATGGCTTGATTAGACTTGCTAATATTTTATAATGCATTTTTTGTGTCTAACTTCATGAAAGATCGTGATTTATAATTTCTTTCCTTGCAATGTTTTTGTGGAGCTTTAGAATGAGAACATTTCTGGCTTCCTAAAATAAGTTCAGTAGTAGTAGATTACCATCCTCCATTTCCTGAAAGAGTATATGCATTTTTTTCCTTAAATATTTGATATAATGATCCAGTGGAACTATCTGTTCCAGTGTTTCCCTTTGAAGATTTTGACTGTGGATTAAATTTATTTAACAGATGCATGCCTATACTGCTTCTGTATTTCCTCCTGAGTCCATTTAATTTTTGAAGAAGTTAGTCAATTCTATTTAATTGTCAAAGTTAAAGTGCAGTATGGCAAGAAAAAAAATAGAATACATAAAGATTGAAAAGTTAGATATAAAGTTGTCTTGATATGCAGATGACATAAATATTGATATAGAAAATGATAAGGAATCTACAGATAAACTTCTAGAGCTCATAAGTTAAAAATACGGGAATTACTGATATTTCTTTATGCTGACAACAAATGAAAGTAATGTTTGCCATATTAATTTTTTAATGTTCTATCTGTAGTGATGTGACTTCTGTCATTGCACATATTGATAAGTCTGATTTTTCCTCTTTTTTTCCCCTTGATCAGTCTTGCTATATTTTCATAAGTTTTATTAACCTGTTCACAAAATTAACTTTGAGGTTTAAAAATTTTTCTATAACTTGATCATTTTTTGTTTCTTCCAGTTCTCCTACCTTTTCTATTTATTTTCTTTCAATTACTTTGGTTTAATAAACTAATTGCTTTGCTTACTCTTTCCTCTAACTTCTTAAAGTAGAAATAACTGATTTTAAATAATTTGGTTTTTTATAATATAGACTTTTCAAACTACAAATTTTTCTCTATCTTTAGCTGCTTCCCACATTTATGTTATAATTTTCATTATGTTTTAGTTCAAAATACTGTACATTTCTCATCATTTCATTTCGATCTATAGCTGATTTATAAATGTTTTTAAGTTTCCAAATATTTGTAACTTTTTTACATATCTTATTTTTGTTGATTTCTAGTTTAGTTTTGTTACATTTTGTTGACTTATGATTTAGTTTTGTTAGAGTTAAATAACGTATACTATTAGTGACACGTGCTGGAACGGGGTTGTTCTGATTTGAGATATTTATTACATATTCAGAATTTTAACAAGCTTAAAATCAGACATGCCATGGGAATCTGCAAATTAGGGCTTTTGTTTGTTTTTTGAAAAGCTAGTTTAATGTACAAAAAAATAAACACAATATTTCAGTTTTTGATATTTTTGGATGTATTTTATGGCACTACGTGAGGTCTATCATTGCGTCTATTTCATGTGCTCTTGAATAAAATGTGTAGTCCTCAATGTTATATATACATATTTCATGCACATTGGTTAACACTGTATACAGACCTTCTATATATTTATAATTTCTTTTGACCGAATATTAAGAAACATTATTAAAATGTCCAAATATGATTGTGGATTTCTCTATTTCTTTATCATTATGTTCTTCTTTATGCTGCTAATACTTCTTGTTTTTAAATCTAATTAGCCTGATATTAATGGAGTCACAGCAGCAACATTTGCATTAAGTATTTTCAAATTATTTCACTTCACATCTACCTGTTTCTATTTAGAGTGTCTAATGTGTACAGAATGTATTTGGGACTTGCTTTTTGTAACCTCTTCTGAAAATTTCTGCCTTTTAATGGGAATGTTAGCTCCATTTGCATTCAATGCAATTATTGGTATGTTTTGGTTTATGTCTGCACTCTCGTTATAAATAACTCTCGTTATTTGTTTTCTAGCTTTGCCATCTGTCTTCTCTCCTCTGTTCCTCCTTCCCCACCTTCTTTTGGATTAACTGACCTAACTTAATATTGATTTTAATTTCTTTATAGGTGTTTTAGCTATCTGTCTTTACAAACTTTAAAAAAAAATTTGTTCTAGGTATTATACCTGATTCTCTTCTACCTTATGAGAGTCCACTTTAAGTTAGGCATGGTATTATTTATGTAAAATGTTAACTGCTTGAAACGATCAAATTCTACTATTTTGTGTTATTATTTTTACATATTTTACCTCTAAATATGCAATAAACTCCCAATAAAATGTTAAATTTGTATTATACAGTCAATTGTCTTTCAAAGAAAAAAAAACATAATCTTTTATATTCATCCACTCATCATTTTCAGTGCTCTCCATTTATTTGGATCTCAGTTTCCATATGGTATCATTTCCTTTTATCCTGAGGAATTTTCTTTAGCATTTATTCCAGTATGTATGCGCTTGCAATAAATTCTCTCAAGCTGTTTTTCTTTTTTAACTTGAATATGTATATATTTCCTCGCACTTTTGAAGAAGTTTTCATAGGATAAAAAGAATAGTGAGTTTCAAGAGTTTTATTGTTTTTTCTCTAGGCACTTTAGATATGTCTTTTGGCATCCACTGTTCTGGATGAAAAGTCGTCTATCATTTATATCATTTTTCTTCTGTATGAAATGTGTCAGTTGTCTTTGGCTGCTTTTAAGATTATCTCTTTATCTTTTATTTCCAACAAGGTGACTATGATATGCCAAGGTTGCTTATTTTTGTATTTCCTCTTTCTATTGACTTGGATATATTTATATTTTGTATTTATTGTGGTTGAGCTTCTTGGTTTTGCAGATTGACTTTTGAAATTTAATTTAGTATGATCCATTATTATTCAAAATATTTTTTCTGACTCATTGTGTTTCTTCTTGTCCTTTCCTATAGACCTATAATTACACATATGCTCAACCATTTGATATTGTCCCATTGGTTACTAAGGCCCTGGATTGTACCCCATTATTTTTTTCTAATTTTCTTATTGGCTGAATTATTTTTATCTGTTTTCATGTTCAGTAACAATTTTTTCAGCAGTACCCAATATGATGTTATGTTCACCCATTAAAATTTGTTTCAAATAGAAAGTAACTACGGAATTTTAATTTGGTTCTTTTTGATACTATCACTTCAAAAATCTTCTCTGGTTCCCAATCTATTTTCTAATTATTTTATTCTAATAATTTCAAATTATCTTTTCCCTTAAGTCTTTGACTATACTTATAAGACATACTTACAATAGATGTTTTTTAAAAAAAGTACTTGCTGCTATTTTCACCATCTGTTTTATCTTGGGATCCATTTCTTTTTTAAAATTGATAACATTTTAATTTAATTGATAACATTTTTTCAAGTTCATAACCTTTCCCTCAATCTTTGTAGATTAATAATTTTTAATTGTATTCTGGTCATACTGAAAATGTGCTGTGGAAAGTCTGGCTTCCTTGGTATTTTTCTGATGGCCAGTTGAATCACTGGTGAGCCCTTTGTTCTGATAATGCTTTGCTTTACTCTTTGTTATGGTGGACCCACTTGGATTTTGATCTTAGTCCTAGAGTTGGACTGTTACCTAAGGGGTAGCAAGGCCTTTCTGGGCTCACCCATGAATCTCTGCCATGATGAGAGAGGTACCCAGTCTGTATGTGTTGGAAGTCTCCAAGCACTCCACAGCCTTTGGCACTCCACTTCAAGTCTAGGGCTACAGCAGAGGATTTTTATTAAGTACCAGAGAGTCTCATCCTGTACATGTAAAGCATAGTCCTCAACCAAAGACCAGTCATGAATTCCCTTCCCCACAAATTCCAGCCAGCCCAGCAGGCTGGACTTCATGTCTGTGTCTTTTTACTAAGAATCCTATGCTGCTCATCATTTAATAACCTGTGCTATCGATCATAGGAAAGTGCACACAGAGCAGGATGCTTGGCAGTCACAACTCTCACGTCTTGGCTTTCTCTTCCATCCAGGACCAAGTCCTATACTGCTTGCTCTTCAGTGTCTGAAAGTTGCTGTATGTGTTTGTCTAGTTTTCTAATCATTTTGTGGGAGAGTGAGTCTCATCCCAATTAACCTATCATAGCTAGAAAGGAAGGCCCCTGGATATGTTTCTTCTACTGTGAATATTTTGCTCTAAAAGTGCCAGGTTTTTTTAAGTACAGCAGGAAATGCAAATTAACACACATAGGCCTCCTTATTTTATGGTCAACAAATCTAAAGTCATGTGATGCTGAGCTGCTGCTAGGGCCCCAAAGCTAATCATTATTTCTAAATAGGAAATACAGTTCTTGTTCATTAATGGTGGAATCATCACCCCTGACGAGATCTGCTTTAAGTGCAACTTTTATGGTACAGCACGTTACAAATTCAGTTTTCCCACTCATGTTTTGTTATATAGTATGACAGAATCTGATTGACCCTATACAAATAATTACATTACCATAGAAGTGAAGACATTCTGTAAAGTAGATTTGGGAAGAAGGCCTATCAATTTCTGTTGTGTTTTCTACAGAGGCAGCCTATGATTTCCACAGTAGTACTATCTACAAACATAGTATGATTATCTATATATTTTTATCTATAAATAATTAGAACTAGCACATTCTATATTAAATATGGCTTTAATCAAATATCACTTTGGATTAATTTCCTAGGGTTGTCGTCATAAAGTTCCACAAACTGGGTGGCCTAAAACAACTGAAATTTTTTCTCTCTCACTTCCGGAGGCTGAAAGCCTGAAATCAAGATGTTGTTAAGTTCATACTCCATCTGAAGGCTCTAGGGAAGAATCTTTTCCTGCCTCTTTCCTTGCTTCTGGTGGTGGCTGGCAACCCTTGGTATTCCTTGGATTGCAACTGCACCTTTCCAATCTCTGTCCCCACTGGCACATGGCCTTCATCCTTGTGTGTTCTCTATGTTTCTGTGTCCAAATTTCTTCCTTCTTTTAGGGACACCAGTAGCTGGGTTTAGGGGCAACCCTAATCCCATATGTATGCCTATTCTTTCCATTTCATGTCCTATGACATTGTCAAAATTTTCTAGCATAATATTAAATGGTGATGGTATATTTTCCTTCTTCTTCTGATTTTTATAGAAATATCTCTAACTGTTTCACTCTTGAGTATGAATTGTTAGTCTAAGTCAACATTTTGATTATGTTCAGAAAGTATATTTCTATTAATGACACTTGACATTTTATTGACCACTCAGCCTCCAACCTACCACTTCTTCTGGCTTTAAGGACCCCAACTGTATTAGTCATAGTGGGATGCAGAGCTGAACCTCCCATCATGGAAGACAAAGAGAGTTATCCCCTTACTCTGCCAAGAAACAGAGAAATTTGATGGAGGCTGGTCGACCAGATGCTCTCACCCTTGATACTGAATCCTAGATGAACGGCAGAGAGGCAATGAGCTGTAGTTCATGGTGGTGATGGTCTAGCAGCAGTGACCCATCAGTGTTAGAAGATTTCAAGGGCAGGTAGACTATGGAGATGACAGGGGCATGGAGGAAACCTCTGCACAGCTAGCTGTCATTCAAGGCAGCGAGTAATTCTTATCACAAAAAGATATCCAAGCAGGATGACTCGGAGGAAATAATCACTAGTTCCATTGGGAGATCAGAAAGAAAACTTCAGAGGAAAAGCACTCAAGAAAGAAAAGATTTTTGATAGCAAAGAGAGAGGGAAACAAGATGTCCTATGTTATTTCTTTGACAGATCTTCAATTTTTTTTCTATTAGGAAAAGTTGCTAGGATATTAAAATTAGCCCAGCTAGCCGCCTATGAAACTTGATGATTTGAGTACATTAACTTTTGATACTGATTACCTCAAATGACGTGTTTTCCTTAATACATTTTTAAAAGATTTTGCATTATAGTCTGCCCATTATTCAGAGAGGAAAAAAAGATACAGAAAAAAGATGGACAAAGAATTCTTCAAATGATCATTTTGTATTAATTCTAGCAAAATCAGTAACGTATTAAGCATTATCCATTAGTTTTATTTTAGGGGTCCAGGAACGTTTCACTAGATTGTAATTTTTTACAGGCACGAATGCCTTAATCATTCTTATATCACCTCTGGAATCAGCATTTTGCCTTTCCCAGAGTCATCAGTAATAAACTTGTTCATGGTGGTTATGAAATCATGTCTCCCACTGGAAAGAAGAGAATAAGGTCACTAACTCTAAAATATCATTGGTGTTCTCTGTTCCTACCTGAAACTAAGTCCAGAGTGTCAGAGAGAACCACTGCTCTTGAATTTCAGTCATTGTTCTTTGCTTTAGATGTTAGGTTCTTGCTGTTAACAGCAACTGCCAAGTCAAAGCATCTGTTTATTTTGTATTAGGTTAGTGATCCCAATTTAAAATGTAATGCTTTCCTGCTGTTTATGCATTCCATAAGCCACGCATCCAAAAGAATTTATCAAAATCACTATTACGTATCACTTACTGTCAAGTGTATCATCACTCACTGCACTGAAGATCTATTCCAGATGAATAATTCAAACTGTAGAACCCATATTTTGCATAGCTTACAACTGATGACAGTTTTATTTGCTCTTACATAGCAATGATCATAGTGCAGGCATTCACCTTAGGAATTGCATGATATCACCCAAGAATCCTGTTTTGTATGAGAAACCACAAAGTCTATTGGGATAAATTAAGAATTAAAATTAAAGCTCATAGTTTATCCTAGGATACCAATAAAAGAGGGAGAGACAAATGATACCTCAGCATCCCATGACCATACAACCCCGTCCAAACATGCACAGACATCGTTGCATCACATTACTTTGCATCCTAAGGTAGCAGAGAACCAGAAGGCAGGGGCAGTGAACAATTAATCAGTGGAGCAGAGCAACAGTGAAAGGAAGAAAGAAAAGACAAGGAAAGAACCCACTGGCAGCAGTAAACTAGAATATGGCACCCAGACTCCCCAGGGAACACTTCATGGCCTTTAGAACTGGCAGAAGCATCAGGATATAGGGCTTAAATTCTAGTAAATATTTTGGTATAAAGTTCAGGAAAAGAGGGGAAGTTGGGTAGTAAAACATAATACAGAGATGCTCAGTAAGTGCAAAAGGTCCTGATTTCTCAGGATTATATTTGTCTAATATTTCTTACACTGAATGTCTACCCTCTATTAAATAATGAAAGCAGTATCTATTTAATCCTAAGTCTAACTCTCACAGAATGCCTAACAATTTAATAAAAATTTAGTAAGTCACAATCAACTATCAATTAACTATGCATGTCACCATTACTAATGAACCATCTCTGTGGACTTTCACAGTAAATGGTGTTTTTTCGTACTTCAGTTGATGCCTCCACCTGCAACCCATGGTGGATACTTACCTCTTGTTAGTCTAGCATTGATGTATCCATCAGGGATGGCATCCTTCTTCTTTTAGAACCTGTATCTCCTTCAACCCAGCCTGGTGGTTTCAGCAAAGGCCATCACGTTCAGAGGGGATCTCAGTGTCTTGGCCATAGAGGATTGATGCAGGAGGGAGCACCTGACCCACCCAGAGCCCTTCAGACTATTTCCCTTCATTGGGACTGAAGAAGAGAGGCAGTGGACCCCTAGAAGTGAAAACTATCAAAAGAGCATTTTGGAAATGGCTAGGATGCTTCCTACCTGTCGCGTGCAAGAAGCTGATTTGTTGTGGGGAATGAATGACGCTTATATGCAAAGAGGAGGGATAAGAAATGAGAGAGTTATGGTGACATTCAAGTCCCTGGTTCCAGCTCTACCTGAGGTCCACCTGTACACCTGTATCTTTTCATTTTCATGTGGTTGTGTTGCTCTATATCTTTTTCTTTCCTAGACCACGAGTCAATACATTCTTCTTTTATCTAAGTAGATTTGTATCTTTTGTAACCAACAGTCCTGCCTAATTCACCCCCTTTTCAACATCTCCTGACTTATCCAATGCTATTAATTTAGGTCCACATTATTTCTCTGGAGCAACAGACCTCTAACTCACCTCCATGCCTACAGTAAACTCTCACTTCAATTCATGATCCATAATATAACTAGGGAGGATTTTCCAAATGCAAATCATATCACGATGCATCCTGCACAGTATTTTTAGTGGTTTCTAAAAATTTCTTATTTTTAGAATAACATTTGTATCATTCTGAGACATTCATTATCATTCTGAGCACCTATTATCCAAACTTTCTTTCTATTTGGAAGAAATCTCCCAACACGCAGGACTTTGAGAGACAAATGTCAGAGCTTCTCTAAGGAAGCCATGGGGTGCAGTGCCTGACACCAAGCTTCCCGGAATTCAGGGCCAGGTTCAGCTGACTGAATATCCCACCCAAGAACATCAGATATGTGACTCAAAGAGGGAGGCTGATTGGATTCAGTCTGCCTCAGTGTTCAGCAGGATTGTCCAAAATAGCAGGAGCAGCAATCCTAGTAGAGGGATTTTAACCAGCCCATTCCTGTGGCTCGACCTCAGCGGTGTTTTTCCCACCTGGCCTCCTTAGGTCCCGGATGTTGTTTTGTGCTCCCCCATCCATTACACAAGTTCCTTGATCAAGTTGAGGTACTTTGTCCACTAGTGCTGTGCAAGATCACTCAGTTACCTTCAGTCATTAGCTGCTAACTGGGAACTGGATCCCTTATCCAAGATGGCAGAGGGAAGGAAATTAAGAGCTACCATGAGCAGCTCACATCTGACCATACCTTCTACCAGCGGGAATCTGCAGCGAGTCTAGAATAACGTACTTTAAAATATCATGTCCACACTTAAATATCAGCTGTCAAATTATATAAAAGGAGAGGGTAGCATTTGTCATCAGGGAAATGCAAATTAAACAACAATGGGACACCACTACACACCTACTAGCATGGCTAAAATCCAGAGCACCGGCAACACGAAATGCTGGGGGTGATGTGGAGCAAAAGGAACTCTCGTTCACTGCTGGTGGGAACACACAAGAGCGCAGACACTTTGGAAGACAGTTCCTTACAAAATTAATCATACTCCTACAGTATTATCCAGCAATCACGCTCCTCAGTATCAGCCCAAAGAAGTTGAAAACTCATGTCTGCACAAAAGCCTGCACACCATTGTGGCTTTACTCATAATTGCCAAAACTTGGAAGCAACCGAAAGTTCTTCAGTTGGCAAAGGGTAAGTAAACTGTGGTCCATCCAGACAGTGGAATATGATTCAGTGCTTAAAGGAAATGAGCTATCAAGCCATGAAAAGACACGGAGGAATCTTGAATGCGTATGACCAAGTGAAAGAAACCAACCTGAAAATGTTACATGCTATGTGATTCCAACTCTGTGATATTCTGGAAAAAGCAAAACTATGGAGACAGTAAAAGGAGCAGTGGTTAAGGCCACGGGGGAGGGACGAACATGTGGAGAACAGAGGGATTTTTAGGGCAGTGAAAATACTCTGTATGATGCCATGATGATGGATACATGTCATTATCCATGGGTCCAAACCCATAGGATGTACAACACCAAGAGAGAACTGTAATGTAAACTATGGACTCTGGGTGATGATGATGTGTCTGTGGAGGGCCATCAATTGTAACAAATGTACCTTCTGGTGGGGACGGTGATAAAGGGAGGCTGTGCATGGGCGGTGGAAGGAGGGATATGGGAAATCTCTGTACCTTCCTCTCAATTTTGCTGCGAACCTAAAACTGCTTTAAAAATATAAAGTATTTTTTAAAGGAGTGGATTATAAATTATGCTGGAAAATGCAATGTTAAACTTTTTATAGACCAAGATACCTTTTTTAGATTCTCCTTGATAAGATGAAGACTAGGAGTGATTTTCATGGACTTTCTCCAAAGCACTCCTGCCAGACTCTGTTCTACGTAATAATAGGTTGCTCCAGTTCTTACATTCGTTATTTAGTGTCCCCGGAATTTTAAAGCCCTCTTAGATTTGTCTTACCTCCTATCCCGGTACCTTCCCATACCTTCGGCATCAATAGAAATAAATTGTTATAGTATCATCACATGACTTTTCAGTCACATAAAGTTAAAAGAAAACACCAAGATTCTTATTTCAGAGTACTGCATGTACTTATCTATTTTTATGCTTCAAGAACTTTTCTTCCTCTAAAACTCCCTTAAGAAATCAAGAAAATTCACTCTTGGTTCCTTATTCCCTATTAGTTGTAATGGACAGTGAGTGAGAACGTTTTCTGTTTTCTGTCACTTTAAAGCATTTTAAGAGAGGGTTAACATAGAAACATTTATTCATTTTACTGGAGTTCAGCTATTTTTACACTGTTTGAATTAGAAAAGCCTTTTGATATCATCTGCAAAAGGAAAGTAAACAAGATTTTATAAGAAAATATGTTAAATGAAAAAACCAGTTAATATAAAGATCAGAATTGTTCAATATTATTAAAAAGGAAGAGAATAATATTGGCCTCAAGAAATATGTTATCTCTATTGAGACAAATGAATAAAATGTCATGCCTGAAGGATACTCTGATACAGAAATATTACTAAAAATCTAGAGGGGAGGCAATTTGGGGAGTATCATCTAAATATATGCAAATCAGTGGCCCAATTCCTCAGATGGTTTTAACAGATGACCTATTCCTGGGTAGAATCCCACTCTCCTCCTTGTCTTCCATTTTGGTGGTTTTTACTTTCTTAAAATGTCTACCCTTCACTCACATAGGTCACCCTACTAGATCCTTAGTAGGTGTTCCTCCAAAACCCAACAAGTGCCTGTTTTCTAGGGACTTGGTGCTGGGAATTTCCCCCCTGAAAGATTTAGCTGCTTGTTTCACAGACCTGGGGGAGAGAAGAGGGCAGCCGTCAGCCCCTGACAGTGAGGGGTGTTCATGTCTCTTTGGCTGTGGGACACCGACTCGGAGCCCTGCCTTCCAGACTTCTGAGTGGTTTCCCTTCCCCAACACAGGCTCATGAGAAATTCCCCTTCCTTGTACAGTTCTCTCTGGTCTCCTCACAGTCACATTTTCAGGAGTGCTTTCAACAAAACCTCTCACGTTGATCTCAGGGAAACCCTTTTTCATGAAAGGAAACTGGACCCTGTTTCTGAACATTTTCTTTGCAAACCACAAAGGGCTCCTGGAAACCTAAAACAGAATCAAGGACGACTTTCTTCACTTATCATAATACTTCTTCCAATTCTACTTAGATCTTACTTTTGCTTTGAAGTCTTTCCCAAATGCTCCAGAAATGATTTATACTCCCTTGCTCTCAACTTAGCATCTATTATTTGAATGATTCATCTGTTCTTATCACAAGCTAAACTGCATTGTTTAGACATCTTTACATGTGTGTCTATTCATTGCAACTTCCCAGGGTACTTTTGTGTAGAACTATGTCCAGTATCTGACCACATAATAATTTTTTCATAAAATCGGCTACTTAGCTATTCTTTCTACTAAATTGCATATCACAGAAACAGATGTGTCAATTATGGAAAGACACTGTACATTTAAAATACAGCAGATAAAATATGGCTCATAAACAAAAGGGCAGATTTTCTCAGAAGAAAATTTTAAAAGGAAGGTAACAATAACCCTGTCTGCAAACGTGAAACACTGTGGAAGTATAAGCCCTACCTTTCTAGGAGAATTTAATTTAGTATCTTCACATAACAAGAGTCTTCTGATACTTGAATTGATTAATGTATTTCAAGAGTTCATTTCTGCTCTAGTGCAGCCAAATTTCTGGTTCTGCTGAGAAAGTGTCAGTGTGGATTTTTGCACAGTTGACTAATACAAGGGTGTCTCCTCCCTACTGGACATTGGAAAAATTAGACTCGCAGGAGTGCTGACTCAAGAAGAAAGAAGATGTTTGAATAATGTTACAGTCATTGACAAAATTGTATCAGTAATTATATAAAACATCCCACACAGTGTCTGATGGCCTTGCAGATGAATTCAACACATAAGGAACAGATAGCTCCAAATTACATGGAATTAAAAGACTCCCCGCAACTCTCTTTTAATAAAGGAGTTTAGCTACTGTTTAGAAATACTGAGTTTTTTTGTGATCAGGTTTTGTAAATAAATTTTGAACATTTGAAACCAAGGTGTATCCATTTTTAGCATTAAGAATACAATTTGATCTAACTATGCTATTAAGGTCTTCCATTTCTTATCTCTTATGAAATGAAAGAAGAAAACAATGTCTCTTGTAATTATTGTGTATTTATTTCTACTTTTATAAATCTCAGTTTTTGCTTTATAAAGATTTAAGCTATGATAGTTGGTGCTTAGAAAACCGTAAGTATTATATTTTGATTGTAAATATATCGTGTTCGTCAACATTTTAGAGTGTTTCTTTGTCTTAAACAGTGGTCTTTAGCCTAAAAGTACTTTATTTGATTATAAGATTATGACTTCTACTAGGTTACTTTATTATCTCTCTGTCTCTCTCTCTCTCTCTCTCTCCCCCGCCCACCTACCCACCTATCTGTCCAGCATCTATCTGTCTACCTTAGTCTACCTATTCATTTATTTGTATTTGCCTGGTATGTGTTTGCCCATCTACACTTTTCATTCTTTTTGAGTCATTCTTTTAAAAGTATCTCATATAACCTCATAGACAGGGTTTTTGATCTCTCTTCATTGGCATTTGTATGTTGGTATTATATCAGCTATATAATTATTTTAAGCTTTGTGTTTTATACACTTAGAAAATGACCATGTAGTCTGTTTCATCAGGGCACTACGTTTATATGTATATGTCTGTGTTTATGTATAGACAGATATGTAGGTCTATCTAAGTGTATTTTTTCTTTTATGAATAAGAATTTGATCCTACAAGTAAGTCCCCTTTATCCTTTATGTGTATCCAGCAATATCTGCTTTTCCTTACCTTCTTTCCAAGAAAGCCTGTATTGCTTTTGTTTCTGATTTTTGCTTACCACTTATTTCTTGATCTCTGCCAGCTAACATTTTATCTCTTCTCATAGATTTGCTGTCTCTTCCCTGAAATCTTGCATTCCTACCTTGTGTTCTTACTTCATAAATGCAGAAATTCTATTTGTTTAATTTTAGTAGCTTTTTAAAGTTCCTTGTGACATGCTTAGGCACAATTTATAAATACTCATTAATGTATTATTTTTGGTGAAAGTTCTTTCTTGATCTTTTAGTTTTCCTCCCAATAACCAATATCCCCTGGTATATAATCTAGAGAGGATTTTGCATAGGTACCAGGAAACATCTACAAGACTGTCCACGCATTCCTAAATTCTCCATAAAAACATGTGTATCAACACCTGGGCCCCAGTGGGGGAAGAACAGAAGTGAAACCACTTTTAGGAAGAATGGCTCCTATACTGCGAAACACTAAGAATAGGTCTGAGACCTGGTGGAGCAGAGAAGTCGCTACTCTGAACACAGGAAGGGGTTGGGAAACGTGCAGAACAAGAGGTGGCAGTCTTAGAAAGACACAACTGCTAGGTGACAGTATCATGACTTGGAAGGACAGTAATCCTTTGAGGCTTACTGTGAACATGAAAAAGGAAACCAGAGACCGAGAGGATCCTCCAGAAAGAAAAGAGAACAAAGTGGAACGAATTAGGATCCAAAATCTTCACCCACACCTGGTTCATGGATACATAAAACATTACAAAATATTTCAAATTACAGGGGGAAAAAATACCCAGCTGCCACGCAAATCTATTAAGAGCAGGCATTAAAAGGAGCTGACACTGATGAAAAACCTTCCCAAAATAAATCAGAGGAACACATTTACAAATTATCCTAGCCTTAAGGTATCTGTAAGCAACTATTCGTAGATATGAAACAGACACACACAAAAACTTTCAATCACAACTTTAAAACCTTAGACAGAGATGGACAAACACAGCGAGATATGAATTGAGAGTCACCTGAACTCAGGAAAGAAATTGAAGGGGGAAAAAATGACACCTTCAAAATAAAGAGTAAGTTACAAATTCCCCAAAGAGAAAAAAATGACACCTTCAAAATAAAGAGTAAGTTACCAATTCCCCAAAGAGAAAGGAAGGCAAACAGACCATAAACGAAACATGACATAAAGAAATATATATATATGTAAACGATCAAGGAGGAAGCTGATAGGAGGTACAATAAAATTATAATTAGAGTGCTTACACTGCGAATAAACAAAACAGTATAACAGATTCTTTAAAACTCTCATCCAATAAAACTTGTCAAAAGTTAAAGAATACATGAATTTGCATACTGAAAGGGTCTACTGAGTATCTAGGAAATTGACTTGGAACCGTCAGTTCCAAGATATAACCTAAGTGTGTTTATTTGACTATAAAGAAACATTTTCTAAGCTCCCAGGCAAAACAAGTAAGTCACTTACAAAGGAAATACAATCAAGTTGGCATCAGACTTATTGAAAGCAACGTAGAAAGGAAGGTACAAGAAAAGCAACACTTTAAATAAATTCAATAAAAGAAAGAGACAACTATTACATTTAGTCAAGTTATCCTTTAAGATGAATCTATGGAAAATGCTTTCAAAAGTTAGAATTCAGGGAAAACTGCACTCATGATCTCTTCCCAGGGCATCTAGGAGACAGTGAGCTTCATCTAACGACGGCATTACTGGGGGGACTTAAACAAAGACCACTGCTGAGCCCCGACCATATTTTTTTTTTTTTTATTTTGCGGTACGCGGGCCTCTCACTGCCGTGGCCTCTCCCGTTGCGGAGCACAGGCTCCGGACGCGCAGGCTCAGCGGCCACGGCTCAC
>NC_041233.1:113767531-113768467 GCF_002837175.3 Physeter macrocephalus
GTGGCACGTGGGATCCTCCCGGACCGGGGCACGAACCCGTGTCCCCTGCATCGGCAGGCGGACTCTCAACCACTGCGCCACCAGGGAAGCCCCGACCATATTTAATGTAGATGTAGAAGTAAATCAAAAGTGGGCAAGAGGGGAGTATGGCTGACAATGTCAAAATAACTGAAACAAAAGGGAAGGAGAAGACACATTAAGCTCATCAATGATCATAGAAGTATCGATAAGACATCATTTAAATTTGATAAAGCACATAGCAGATGTTTGAGCTGGGAAAAAAGTACTCAGGTCATTATTAAGGTATTATTATGAAGGTAATCACTAAAGCAAAAATGCACAACTTCCTAAATATAATAACACAAATAAATAAATAGGAGCACATAGAGAAAGGAACACAGTGAACATAACAAAAATCTACAGTAAGTGTAACAAAAATATAAAATTCATATCACTCTTGTATACCTGAAACTAATATAACATTGTAAATCAACTACACTTCAGTTTAATATATATAATTTATAAATGTAAATGAGCATAAGTCAACTATTAAAAAACATATTTGAGAGTAGTCTGCAGAGAAGAGACACACCCAAAAGTAAAGTGAACTGGAAAAACTGAAAATAAAGGGATGGGCATAGATATTACAGAGCAAATGCAAACAATAAGGAAACAGAGTTGCAAAAGACAAGGTAGAATCCAGGCTAAAAAGCTTTAAATGAGGGCTTCCCTGGTGGCACAGTGGTTGAGAATCCCCCTGCTGATGCAGGGGACACGGGTTCGTGCCCCGGTCCGGGAAGATCCCACATGCTGAGGAGTCAGTGGACCCGTGAGCCATGGCCTCTGAGCCTGTGCGTCCGGAGCCTGTGCTCCGCAACGGGAGAGGCCACAACAGTGAGAGGCCCGTGTACCACACACACACACACACAAAAAAAA
>NC_041233.1:113771900-113820477 GCF_002837175.3 Physeter macrocephalus
GTGAGCCGTGGCCGCTGAGCCTGCGCGTCCGGAGCCTGTGCTCCGCAACGGAAGAGGCCACAACGGTGAGAGGCCCGCGTACCACAAAAAAAAAAAAAAAAAAAAAAGCTTTGAATGATAAGACCCCAATTCACAATAAAGATGCAATATTGATAAATACCTATGCACTAAATATTACAGAAGCCACTACCATTAAATAGAAACTAAAGGAGACACAACAAGAAATAGATGGAAAGACACAAATTAAAGATGGCTAACACACCATTTTCAATCCAAGACAGGGCAAAATAACTAAAAATAAGTAAGAATAGAGGCAGCATGAATTATCTAATCAATTCAGTAGATTTTATGACTATATATCTCACTTTGTCCTCAGATAACAGAATAGATCTCCCAAATACACATGAAATATCTACCAAAAAAATAAAGACCCTATCTTAGGACAAAAGAAAACCTCAATAAATTCTATAAAGTTGAAGAGTAAATAGTAAATGAAATTTCTGTGACAACCATGTCAGGCTGTTATGTACAGTACATGCTATGGACACCAAAGAACAAAACAAACAGCAGGAGCCACATAAATCTCAGGACTGGGGCAACATAGTTCTTGGGTCTTGGATATGTTGGCAGAAAATGACATTCCTTCAGCCTTTCAGGTAAACACAACCTTCTACTACATCTACTCTGCATTTTGTCCACTGTTTATAGTGGTTTCTGTAGTTCTGCCATTACTCCAGATTCCAGATTCCTAGGGCAAACTTTCACATCCTCCCTACAGGGCTGAGGTCATAACTGGAATCATACTTTTTTTCCATCACATTCAGATCCTAGAAATTCCCAGTTCTCGTAAGATCTCAGAGGCTTTAAAGTTCTACATCATACTCACTGTCTACGGTGTCAGGAACGGGCATTTCTGCTTACCTTGGAACTCGGCTTCTAAAGCAAATACAAACATGGTCTCCTTTACATTTTGTGTCCATAATTCAAATTATGTTTACATATTTGTTTAAATAATTCTTTCAAAGAATCCCTCTCAACAAGACACAAAATGCTTATAAGTTTAGCTTATTGTATACTACTCTGATTTCTCCAATTTTGTTCTAAGTCAGCACTTATGTAAACAAAAATATTTTATGGGGGTTCAATTAAAGGTTAATTAAAGAACAGAGAGGTTCTTCAAACATCACTCTGCTGTTATTAAAAGGCTATCTTTTAAGTAAATCTTTGAAGGTTTCTCAATTTTCCCCCAAGTAGAAAGGTAAGTTTCCATTCAAAGTTACCTTTAGATTGAAATATTTTAAAATAGTGGGACTTTAGTTGGATAAATTATTTCCACTCCATTTTCACTAGGACACTTGAATTCTGTTCTCTTTTGAACTCCTGCTGTACCAGTTCTGCCTGCCCCAATCTCAGACACCGTCAACTATTTTCTTCCAATTATTTCTAGCCAAGCGCTAGAGAAAATCACATAAACCTCCTGAGTCACATCCCTACACATTGGTGGGTTTTCTTTTTAATTTTTATTGAGTTGAGTTTCAGTATTATTCCTCCAGCCCTTAATTGGCTCTGTTTTCCATTCCCTAAGGTGGCCCTTCCCACATTTGCTGTGTTCTCTAGAAGCCAATTTCTTCTTCCCAGTTCTACTTAGTTATCATCATGATCTAGCTTCAGACCTCAAAAATAACGTAGAGACTGGACGGATTCTCACATTGTTTTTCTTTCCAGATCTCTCTCCACTCCTATATCGGACCAACCCCCTCTGCGTTCTTTCCAGAATTTTCTGCCATGCAGGTAGGTGGTCGGCAGGTATTCTGCTCTACAACCAGCACTGGATTTGGTGCTGGGAATACAGAGATGAGCAGTATATTCTCAAGCCCCCTCATTTAAAGGAGACCTGACAGTTTAATGGGGAAACAGACTAGAAAACATCATTTTACATTACAATGTGATTCATGCCCTGAAGAGGAAGTGGAGAACCTGCTTCTCTTTCAACTTAATGAGTGCACCTGGTCAAGAATGGTGTCTCCAAGGAAGAGGTACCAGAGATGGGTCTGGAGAGTCAAATACAAGGGCTTCAGGTAAAGTCACTTGGGAAGGATTTTCGAGGGCAAAGGGGGAAAGAAATCATGGAAACGAATCCAGACAGTTCTGCCCCAGTCTGCCTTTGTTTCCAGATTGCTAGGTCACCTCTCATTGTAGCTCAGCTATAATTCTGGTTGCCCAGGACGCTGAAAGACCCACCCAGTTCCCTTTCAGACCCTCCCCAGTTGCTGGCAGTGTCAGCTGAGCATCTCTGGGGCTTGCCTGAGGCTGGAGAGAGTTCCCTGTGGGATGGGCTGAGGTCTTCCTGCCTCTGCATCCCAGGGGAGCTTCTCCTCCTGCCCAAGCCTGCCCGCTTCCTTTCTGCACAGGTTAAACCCAAGCATGCTCCCCAGTCCAGTTCCTGACAGCAAACACTGTTTGAGAGTTGTCTGCTGGCTGGGGAACCCAGCTGGATGGAGTTTCTAATTTTAAGGAAAGAAGAGATCCATGAAGAGCTAGAAAAGCTGGGAATAAAGGCTGTGAAGGCAACCAGAGTGTATCCCAAATGACGGAGAGACTTCCTGTAGTTCCTAAAAGTGAAAGTATTTCACTTCAGGAGAAAGACAGAAGCCATGTGGAGAAAAAAGAACAAATGTAGCCCAGACATAAACCCACACGCATACGATCAACTAATGTATGACAAAGGAGCCAAGAGTATACAATGGAGAAAGGACAATCTCTTCAAACAATGGTGCTGGAGAAACTGGACAGCCAGATGCAAAAGAATGAAACTGGGCCACTACCTTACACCATACACAAAAATTAACTCAAAATGGATTGAAGACTTGAACACAAAACCTGAAATCATAAAACTCCTAGAAGGAAACATAGATGGTACCTCCTGGACATGGGTTTTACTGATGATTTTTTGGATTTGACACCAAAAGCAAAGGCAACAAAAGCAAAAATAGACCAGCCAGACTACATCCAACTAAAAAGGTTCTGCATAGCAAAGGAAACCATCAACAACATGAAAAAGCAACCTGTAGAATGGGAGAAAATATGTGCAGATCATGTATCTGTTAAGGGGTTAATGTATCCAAAATATACAAAGAACTCACATAACTCAATAGAAAAATACTCTGAACAACTGGATTAAACAATGGGCAGAGGATCTGAGTGAATATTTTTCCAAAGGTGACATATAGATGGCCAACAGGTACATAAAAGGTTCTCAATATCACTATTCATCAGGGAAATGCAAATCAAAACCACAGTGAGATATCACCTCACCCCTGTTGGAATAGCCACTGTGAAAAAAGACAAGAAATAACAAGTGTTGGCAAGGATGTAGAGAAAAGGGAACTCTTATGCATTACTGGTGGGAATGTAAATGGATGCAGCCACAACGGAAAACAGTATGGAGATTCCTCAAAAATTTAAAAATAGAACTACCATATGATTCAGTAATGTCATCTCTGGGTATATATCCAAAAGAAATGAAATCAAGATCTCAAAGAAATATCTGCACTCCCATGTTCAATGAAGCATTATTCACAATAACCAAGATATGAAAACAACCTAAAGGTCCAATTGGTGGATTTTTTCCATATGTGTATTCAATTTTTCCAGCAACATTTGTTAAATAGTCTCTTCTTTCCCCATTAAACTGCATTGCTGTCTTTTTCCTTTGCTCTCATTTTCTCTTGACTAGTCTTGCTAGAGTTTTGTTAGTTTTATTAATCTTTTTAAGAAGCCAACTTTTGACTTTTATGATTTTTCAAATTATTTATCTATTTGCTATTTTATTTTTTTATACATTTATTATTTCCTTTCATCTACTTACTTTGGGCTTATTTTGTTTTTATCTTAACAACTTTTTCAGGTGGTATGTCAGACTTTTTACTTTGAACTCTTGTTGTTTTCTCATCTAAGCATTTGAAGCTATGAGTATCACTCTTCGTATCACGGACTTTTAAGGAGGTGATTAAGTAAAAATGAGCTCATTAAGGTGGGCCCTAATCCAATGTGACAGAGTTCCTTTAAAAGGAAGGGAATTGGACAGCAACTGGCAGCAAGGGAAGACCATGTGAAGACACAGGGAGAAGACACCACCCTCAAGCCAAGGAGAGAGGCCTCAGCAGAAACCAGCCCTGGTGACACCTTCGATCTTGGACTTCTAGCCTCCAGGGCTGGGAACACATAAACTTGTTGTTAAGTCATCCAGTCTGTGGTACTTTGCAGTGGCAGCCCTAGCAAACTAAAACATCTTACTTGCTATTATTTCCCATTTAAGTCTATTGTGGTCAGTGTATGATTTCAAGCCTTTGAAATTTATTGAGATTGGTTACACTGCCCAGTGTATGTTCTATATTGGTAAATATTTTACGTGTATTTAAAAAGAATTTGTACCTAGTAAGTCGAGTAGTCGTGGTAGTGCTATTCAAAGCTGTATAACTGCTTTTCATCTCCATGTTTAATCACTGAGAGAGGAGTGTTAAAGTCTTTAACTTTGTTAGTGGTTCTTTTTTTTTCTTTTTTGCTGTCTCATGCAAAATGATTTGCTTCTCTGGCCCATGTACATAAACATCATTATAGTGTCATATGACTTTCTATTTCCTAAATGGTGGCTTTGTGTCCATAACCAATGTCTTTTTTTTTTATATCTTTATTGGAGTATAATTGCTTTACAATGTTGTGTTAGTTTCTGCTGTACAACAAAGTGCATCAGCTATATGTATACATATATCCCCATATCTCCTCCCTCTTGGGTCTCCCTACCACCCTCCCTATCCCAGCTCTCTAGGTGGTCACAAAGCATCGAGCTGATCTCCCTGTGCTATGCAGCAGCTCCGTCTAGCCATCCATTTTACATTTGGTAGTGTATATATGTCCATGCCACTCTCTCACTTTGTCCCAGCTTACACTTCCCCCACTCCATCTGCATCTTTATTCCTGCCCAAAGGTCTTTAATCCTTTGTCAGTTGCTTCATTTGAAAATATTTTCTTCCATTCTGAGAGTTGTCTTTTTGTCTTGTTTATGGTTTCCTTTGCTGTGCAAAAGCTTTTAAGTTTCATTAGGTCCCATTTGTTTCTTTTGGTTTTTATTTCCATTACTCTAGGAGGTGGGTTCCAACGGATCTTGCTGTGATTTATGTCATAGAGTGTTCTGCCTATGTTTTCCTCTAAGAGTTTTCTAGTGTCTGGCCTTCCTTTAGGTCTTTAATCCATTTTGAGTCTATTTTTGTGTATGGTGTTAGGAAGTGTTCTAATTTCATTCTTTTATATGTAGCTGTCCAGTTTTTCCAGCACCACTTATTGAAGAGACTGTCTTTTCTCCATTGTACATCCTTGCCTCCTTTGTCAAAGATAAGATGATGAAATGTGTTTGGGTTTACCTCTGGCCTTTCTATCCTGTTCCATTGATCTATATTTCTGTTTTTGTGCCAGCACCATGCTGTCTTGATCACTGTAGCTTTGTAGTATAGTCTGAAGTCAGGGATCCTGGCTCCTCCAGCTCGAGGCCACCCTCACCCTGATACCAAAACCAGACAAAGATGTCACACGAAAAGAAAATTACAGACCAATATCACTGATTAACAGAGATGCAAAAATCCTCAACAAAATACTAGCAAACAGAATCCAACAGCACATTAAAAGGATCACACACCATGATCAAGTCGGGTTTATCCCAGGAATGCAAGGATTCTTCAATATACACAAATCAATCAATGTGATATACTATATTAACAAATTGAAGGATAAAAACCATATGATCACCTCAACAGATGCAGAAAAAGCTTTTGACAAAATTCAACACCCATTTATGATAAAAACACTCCAGAAAGTGGGCATAGAAAGAACCTACCTCAACATAATAAAAGCCATTTATGACAAACCCACAGCCAACATCATTCTCAATGGTGAAAACTGAAAGCATTTCCTCTAAGATCAGAGACAAGACAAGGGTGCCCACTCTCACCACTATTATTCAACATAGATTTGGAAATTTTAGCCACAGCAATCAGAGAAGAAAAAGAAATAAAAGGAATCCAAACTGGAAAAAATAGTAAAATTGTCACTGCTTGCAGATGACATGATACTATACATAGAAAATCCTAAGGATACCACCAGAAAGCTACTAGAGCTAATCAATGAATTTGATAAAGTAGCAGGACACAAAATTAATGCACAGATACTCAATGTCTTTTCTATACATCTTCTTGATTCCTCCCATTGATAATTGTATGTCGTGTGTGTGTGTGTGTGTATACAGTCTCATGCATGTGCGCTCTCTATGTATTGACAGATGGATGTATGATATTTTGAAAACTACAGTGTGCTTCTCCTTTATAGAATGTGGGTTGCCTTTTCTTATCTCGGACCTAAACTCTGAAAGTTGGATTTAATTATAAGCCAATGCCTGGGCTTTCCTCTCCTGCCATCTGGAACAAATTATTTGAATCATGAATCCCTGATGCTAATGAGAGCCTGAATAGCAGCTGACCAATAAGTTGAGAACTTCTGAGGGAACAGAGCCAATATACCTCTGAAGTCCCAGGGCTTATAAAAGACCAGGTTTCTGCCTTTGATACAGGAGACTGCTAATTAAGTCAGTACAGATACAGGGACCCTTGAAGAGGAGTAGTGAGACACAGATAATAAGAAATAGAAGTATATTTGTCTTTGCAAGGATGAAAAGGCTCAGAAAAGGGTTGGTTGGTACATGAGTTAATGACTTGCAAGGAATCTCTGAGGGGAGAAAATGTATTTTAAAACAAGGATGAATATATTTGTATGTCGTGTGTGTGTGTGTGTGTGTGTGTGTGTGTGTGTGTGTGTGTGTGTATACAGTCTCATGCATGTGTGCTCTCTATGTATTGACAGATGGATGTATGATATTTTGAAAACTACAGTGTGCTTCTCCTTTATAGAATGTGGGTTGCCTTTTCTTATCTCGGACCTAAACTCTGAAAGTTGGATTTAATTATAAGCCAATGCCTGGGCTTTCCTCTCCTGCCATCTGGAACAAATTATTTGAATCATGAATCCCTGATGCTAATGAGAGCCTGAATAGCAACTGACCAATAAGTTGAGAACTTCTGAGGGAACAGAGCCAATATACCTCTGAAGTCCCAGGGCTTATAAAAGACCAGGTTTCTGCCTTTGATACAGGAGACTGCTAATTAAGTCAGTACAGATACAGGGACCCTTGAAGAGGAGTAGTGAGACACAGATAATAAGAAATAGAAGTATATTTGTCTTTGCAAGGATGAAAAGGCTCAGAAAAGGGTTGGTTGGTACATGAGTTAATGACTTGCAAGGAATCTCTGAGGGGAGAAAATGTATTTTAAAACAAGGATGAATATATGTCTGTTCTAAAGAGATAGGCAATAAAAGTTTGAACTAAAGTTCAGGTTGCCAAAGTCCCTTTTTCACATCAATCCTTAGCTAAATAACTCTGTCATGGTCATTCACTTACTTGATCTTTCCACGTAGACTCCATATTTGATACTAACAAACTCTGATTATGAATTCTGTGGTCTGTGTAAGGCTCTTTTTTAATAAGCAAAGTTTTTCGAAAGAAATGAAATGCTGTTTATTTTTGAAAGTTTTTTTTTGTAGACTCTGCCTGTTTTAGAACCTAATACAACATCGGGCATAGAGGTGTTCCTCCATTCAATATCTAAGAAGCATCCTTAGCTTTTTCAAGGCTCTATCGAGATTCTCAGACAGTCTCTCCCAAATAGATAAAACATATTCATAGGTTATGTAATAAGAAAATAATATGCTAGCTGATGTTGTTGTTATCATGTTATAAAAATTGGAGGAAGAGAGGTGCCATTTACCTGACAGATGAGGAAACTTTCCAAGAAAGGAAAATCAATAGAAGGTGGTCTTTAAATAATACAGATTGGAAATTCTATTCAGGGAAAAATGCTGAAAGAACATTACGAGAAGGAATTACAAAGAAGGAAATCACAAATTAATAAATTACAAGAAGGAAACTGAGGTTACTAGACACTCAGTTGAATTTGCACATAAATCCAATGCCTGAGATTAATAAATCATAGTTTTTTAAAATGGTTGAAGTCAAAAAAAATTTCCTTGACAGATTGACTAAGAACATGACTACTCTAAGAAAATGACATTTGAGCAGGGGATTTGTATAATCAGGGTCCTGACTAGGAACAAGTAATCTGGTAACTGCTACAAAATTGTTTATAGAACCATATAGATTATAACATTTTCCCTGTGGCTGCAGAACAGTAGCCATTTCTGTAAGTATTATTCTCAGTTGTCTTAGTCAGCATTCACTAGGTTGTGTTGCAGTAACAAATGATCCCTATATCTCTGTAGCTTAGAATAACAGAAGTTTATTTCTCAGCAATATTGCAATTTCTTCACCAAATCAATAGCAATTCTGTTCCACACCATTTTATTCAAAGCTAAAGGGGCACATCCCATCTGAATGATGCCAGTCTTATGGAAAAGGAAATAAATTACAACGGCCCATGTAGCTTCTGCTGAGACATAGCAGGCATCCCTTCTAATTGCAAGTCCAAGCCTGAGAGAAATGGGTCATCAATTTACCCTCCCACCACTTGAAATTAGCCATGTCAATAGGATTGCTTTGGCAGTGAGATTGAGCAGAAGTTACCTGCATTGCTCCCAGGCCACGACATTTAACTGTCATTGCAAAACAGCACAGTCCTCCTTTTTCCCATCATGGTCCCCTACCATTCCATGTTGGACATGGAACGTAAGAAAGAAATAAAATCCTGTTGTTAGAAGAACCAGGATTGGTTACGAGGCATACTAAGCCAGCCCATCCTGACTTATACGACCACATTTGAAGCAACATGGTGAGATAAAGTGACTTAGCTATGCTAGCGAGAACCAGAGTGAGGACTCAACCCAGGCTACCTGACTTCGGTGCTGTGTTCATTCCCATGTGCCACTGGGAATGAACGCAGGACTGTCACTGGTGTATGAGTACCTGGTGGTTAATCTGCTGGAAATGTGCACCTGAGGAAGGGGACCAGATGTCACAGTCCCTGTGGAAGTCAGTAAACAACAGCGAGCTGAGTCGAGAGAAGGTCAATAACAGGAAGATGGAATTGGTGCAAAGTCAGAGTGGGTTCTGAGGTCCAATGTTGGGAGGATGTTAGCAAAATGAACGGAAACAAAAGAGACCACAAAGCACGGGTTGAGGAGAGGAGATGGTGAGTTCTGTTAACCAATAAGTGAGGATCATCAGGTCAGAAATGAAGACACCTGGCAGACAGCTGGACATGTACAACATGAGCCACAAGAAGGGTGCTGGGGGCTGAGAATAAATACCAGGAAGTTATTTACATTGAAGTAACAGATAATACATGACAATGGATGAGGCAGACAAGAACCAGACAGGACAAATAAGGAGATGGAAAAAGGGGGCATCATTTAGGGATAGAAAGCATGCAGACTAGTACAAGAACTAAGAGCAGAGAAGGAAAGAGTCCAGAATTTACGAATCATGGAAACAAAAAGACCTAAAGGACTTAACAGCTGAGGACTGAGTCATGATTATGAAGTAATCGGTCACTTCATGGGGAAGGAAATGAATATCTATTTATTGATATTCACTCTAGTCTTCAAAATAAATCAGAGAAAAGGTAAGATCATGAAATGAAGCCAAGAATGGGCCTAATAAAACAGTGAACTCCATTTAATGGATTTATACTTGCCATGGGTAGGCTGCACCCTGAGTTCTGTGCTTTTAAGCCGTTACCAAGGGGAAAAAGTACTGTTTCATAAGATCATTTACCAGAAAGAAAAATCAATTACTTAGAAGCAGCATAGCCTATCAATTTAAGTATAATAATTCTCTCCTATGAGTCTTCTTTTCCAAATGACTGTGTATTATGATAAACAATATTCTCAACAACATGCTTAGGAAAAAAATAATCATTTCCATAGCTCTGGTTGCCTCTCTACCTTTGGAGTAAACTGCTAGCATCCCACGAAGAGAACAATACAGAAGAATTATTGGGGTGGGTAGCTCAAGATATTATTTGCCTTTCTTTTTTTTTTTTTTGGTTTTTGTTTGCTTAGCTCTTGTTTTGTTTTTGTTTTTAGGGTAAGGGGGATAAGTATATTTTCAGGGAGGGATAGAGCGAGCAAGTGAGAGAGAGAAAAAGATAGATATTCTGGAAGAAAGGAGGACAGAAAGTACAAGACAGAGGGAAGACAGAGGGCTAATTGCTGATCTGGAACCCTGGGGAGTCAAGGGAAGATGGTGACAGTGGCCAATATGCAAACTGGCCAGGTTGATCTTAACAAGAGAGCGTTGGTTACTCATTCCCTTACACCGAAGGAGAAATGAGTGTATGTTCAAATATCCAGTGACATGTTTAGATACAGAAGACAAAGCTAAAGGAGAACAAATCCAATGAGTTGAATTTCTCAATAAATTGTTTACTCAACAAGTACAGATGCGTAGTAGCTGTTTATTGAATTAAATACACTCAGTTATTTTCCCTCAAACACACAAGTCTTATCCTGGCAAATGAAATACAAGGTACAATTCCGACTAGGGTTTTGGAATCCCTTTGGGTGGTGGGATTTTAAAGTGTTACATCAGTTGCTAATTTTAGGTAACCACTGTATGCTTTCCTGGCCCACAAATGGTGCAACTATTTTTGTTTTTTGTTTTTTTTTCCTGTGATTTGCATCTAGAGTATCAAGATGCAAATCTTGATTTATTAACCTCTTGTATCACTCTCTCTCTCAGAACAACAACAGTAACAAAATTTAAATGGGCTCCAAAATAAGCGAGGAAATAATTCACATGCTCTCCCAGCACCCAAGAGGCTGGCAATCCTTTCTGCCCCATAAGCCCAGGGAAGCCTGTAATCTGGGGGGAGGGGAGAGGGTGGACTTGCCATTGTAATGGTCACAACAGCGGAATGCCTAGATTGCCCAAATAGGCCGCGCTGTGTTTCAAGCAGTTGCTACCTTTAACCTGGCAGTTCCAGGCTCGCCCGCGGGTGCTGCGACTAAAACGCGACCCTGCCAAGTCGCCTTCACTGTGTCCTTTTCAGGTGTTTGGAGAAGCAAGAGTGGCCTCACTCGGAAAGCTGAGAGGAGGCCCTTGGAAACTGCTCAGAGCTACTTATTAAAGGAGGCGGCAGAGATAATTAAAAGTAATTTTCCCCAAAGCTCCACAAGGGCACTGAACAAAGCGCGGAGGCGCAGGAGCGACTCAGATCCCGCTGTCATGAGAAACCCACGCACGCAGCTATTTCCAGAAAATGGGGCGTTCTCCAGGCGGCTCTAAAGCACACAGTCAGAGAGAGACACAGGCGTTTTGCTTCGTTTCGTTTATACAAATAAGTAGTGATGCCGGCACGTTCCTACAGAAAGGAGGTTGCCAGGTATGCCAGCGATGGAAAGTAGACAGGGAAAACTCAACGACAATCATCTGATTGACAGGCAAATAAATATTTTTGTTAGCTGTCAAGACAGGTTAACAGAAAAGGGACCAGGAGGCTTAGGGTACACGTCAAAGTAACTGGAAGGGCAGAAAGCGTAAGAAGACTGATCGTGGCATTTGTGGCCTCGGTAAAATGGACACAGGTCCTCAAATATGCCTTTTACCTCCTTAGTCACACTCGTTCATTTCAGCTTTATTCACCATCAGGAAGCAGACATGGAGTGAAGGGTTTGCTCTAAGAGAGGCTCTGGCCCTGGTAGGATGGGGGCTGGCTGCGGTGGGAAGGAAGGCAGAACAAACGAGGCAACGGGACGGGGTTTATCCATTAAATCTGAGAAGGTGCTGCATTTTCTCTTCCTTCCAACCAGGCTCAACTCCCCACCTCTTCTTCCCACAGAAGGACTCCCCAAAGATGTTGCTTATTGCACACACACGTGGGAACACACTGATGGTGCCTTCACCCTAGGACTCCTTCTAACGTGGCTTCCCGTCTAGCTGTATGGAAATCACACTTCTGTGTGTTATTTACTCCCTCCTATAAAGCCAAGGAACACGTATGTCTTACCGTCTCAATTTCTACGTCAGTACTGTCTTAGCTTGGGCTGCTGCAACAGAATACGTTCCATAGACGTGGGGCTTAGAAACAACAGAAACTTCTTTCTCACAGTTCTGCAGCCAGGACCTTCAGGATCAAGGCACCTGCGGATTCAGTATCTGGCAAAAGCCCATTTCCTGGGTCACAGATGGCCATCTTTCTGCTGCGTCCTCACATGACAGAAGGGGCAAGGGAGCTCTCTGGGGTCTCTTTCATCAGGGCACTAATCCCCCTCGTGGGGGCTCCACCCTCATGACCTCATCACCCCCCACAGGTCCCACCTCCACATACCATCACCTTGGGGGTTAGGTTTCAACATATCAATTTTGATGGGGGACACAAACATTCAGACTGGAACAAGTACCCTCTGCCACCCGTACGCTCTTATATTAGTTTGGGTGCATTTAGAAAACTGAAAACACACCAGTTATTTGAATAGCAATAACGCAATACAAAAAAACTGATAACTAGGTATAAAGTTAACTAGTTGACTGAGATGATATAAAGGAGCCCCGTTCTACCCTGAGGCAGCAAGCACCCAGTGTAGGAGTCTGCCACTCTTCGGGCTTTATTCCTGTGATGTGCGCTAACTAGCCTGTGGGAAGAATGGTCAGAGAGAGAGGGGGCAGGCAAGAATGAGGGTTGTTTCCGGTGACTTCTGACCGCGCACTGCTAAGGTCCCAGCTGTGTCCTCCAGTAGACACACCTGAGTTGTTGCTTCTTATTCCATCGGCTGACATACACTTTGCTTTCTCTTCCATAAGAACTCCAGCACATGGCACCAGAGCAGGTAATAGGAGATAAACAAGACCACAGAATGTCAGAACTGTGGAAAGGTATTAGACATCCCTTAATACAATGCTGCCTCGTCTTACATCAAGCTGTCCGAGGCCCAGAGAAGTTAAATTACATGTCCTGAGTTCAGATTCCTAAATAAGAGCTTCTTGGTGACTAAAGCTTAGTTCTTCTGAACATTAGTTAAGCGCTTTTCCCATACCATGCTTGGCAGGAAGTCCAAGCCTAAATGTCACTAGCCACCCAATTCCACTCTCCCAGAACAGAGAGGTCCCTTCTCAAGTCTATACAGCAGGATGAGTACATGAGAAGACGATAAAGTGTTGGTTCCTTCCAAATGTATGCACGGGGAAATCCCATGAACACCACCAAATAAAAGATCTTCATCTTTTTGTACCCTTTACTATTCAATTTCAGTCTTAAAAGTTATCGTGTTCATGTCTGGAGTGCTTCTTGAGTAGCTCTCACTCATTCATATTTTATTCATTAATTCATACATGTATCCTGAGATCCTGCCCCATCTCAAGAGAAATAAGTCAGGATATAAGACACACAGAGGAAATGTGCCCATACTGCAAATTCACTTCTGGGACTTGCCCTTAAAGGAAGAATCAAAGGCTCTCTTAAGGGCCCCCCAAAGATAGCTTTTATACAAATTTTACAGTAACCAAGCTCCTGTGTCTAATTTATAGAAGCGTTAGGGAACTAGAACTCTCATGCTTGAGTAATCAGAATGTTCTTTCTAAAGGCAGATTGTGGGAGATTATGGTTCAAAATAACCACTGTCCCCTCCAACCTTCTTAAGGGGAGTCCAGTTCCCTGCCTGTCGCTGTTCAGCTCAGCCATGTGACTTGCTTTTGCCTATGGGATCGTAGTAGATGTGATACAATCAAATATTGAAATGTTTCAGGGTTGGGCTTGCTATTCTGCCATCACAACGAGAAGAGCTTTCCCAGTGTAGCTGCCGCCTCTTCAGCCAGAATCAATTCTGTGGGGGCCAATCTGAGTCAAACCCACAGCAAGAAGTAGGTCCAATCAGATCCAGAAGTGGAAACAGAGCCACCCAGTTGAGCCCAGCCTGACGGGACCAACACTCAGGTGCAAGAGTAAGAATAAGTAAATGTTGCCTTAAGCCATGATGAGGATCACTTGTTACACAGCATTAGAGATGCAGTAACTGTCAGACCCACAGAGCTATTGGGAAGCCGAGTCATAACTAGAATGGTATTTGATAAGCCCAGAATTAGAACAGGCAGGATAAACTAAACTGAACATTAAATAACTTAAGCAAGGCTTCCTTGATACATTCACCCAACAGCAGAAATGGTCTTACTCTGGATGATACCAGATTATCTGAAGTAATGACCTATATTCCTTGTCCTTCATATGTATTCAAGGGGACTGCCATGGCTTACATCAAAAACTTCCTTTTCTTTCCCTACTGTTCCACGGAAGGCCAACTCCTCTTCTGATGAGTAACTATTCCGTTAAACATGTTTATTCTAAAATAAATCATATATAAGAACTACAGATGCAAAGGCCATTCCGTTTCTTTGAGGCAACTGTATATATATATATGAACGTCCAATCTTATTTTCAAATACGTAGGTGATTTGAAGACCCAAAATACCGACAGTATCATTTATACTCTAGTCCTCTGTATTGATGAAGAGACTACAGTTTAGAAGAATTAACTGACTTATTCAAAAGCATGATGTTAGTAAAGGGTCCATTTAAGACTTCTAGATTAGTAGTAATGTAATAGGGAAGAACAAATCTGACTCCATATTAGATCTGCTCCTTTTACTTTAACCTTTTGTGCCCTGTGGCCTGTGCTTACTCATGCCGGCTCTGCACCTTTTGTAAAAGAATGTTGCCTACAGCCTGAAAAATACAGGAGATCCCATTCTCAGGGCTCTGACCTTCAAGAGCCCACTCATATAGAGATAAAAAGTTGCAGAACAGAGAATAATATTTGTCTTGTTGGAGGTTTACAGGAACATCACAACCTGACCTAGGTGGACAGCTGCAAGAACAAAGGATGCCTCCACCAAGATGTCTGCAGCAACCAACCTCACCTTGCCCCTCCCTCACCTTGCCTTTAAAAGTGCTTTGCTGAAACCCTTCGAGGAGTTCGGGGTTTTTTTGGGCATGAGCCACCATCCCTCTGTATGGCCCTGCTGTAAACCTTTCTCTGCTCCAAACTCTGATGTTTCAAACTTGCGTTTGGAAACAGTAATTCCAACATAACCCCACTGTCTTTCACGCTGAGTGTGTCTTTTACAAGTTCTGAAAATTCCTTTTATAATTAATGTTCAGCCAGTTCGAAATCAAGAAAAAGCAATTGTATAGTTTAAACCAGTATTCTTCAAGGCAAATGACGCTTTGGAAGAAGGTAATAATAGATGTAGAAAGACTTTTGTGTGTATTGAGAATGTATGGCATATCCAAAACCCTTCCTTACCCCCAGAAACAATAATGATGCTATCAGCAACAAACCCAAAGTACACAAATAATTATACTTTATGAAACAGGAAATGTCTGGATCCAGCAGTGAGCTGGCATCAGAGCATCAAATTAAATTTTGCAAAATAATTAAGTTGCTTACTGCTTTGAAAAGTCAATTTGCACCTGGCATTTTGATGGATACCTGGGGTAAATGCAAATACAGGTTTGGGCTGGAATAAGGCCTGGTTATGTAGGTCCACTGATGGTGGGATGGACATGTCTCCCTGGACATCCAAAGGCCTGGGTCTTAGCCTCTGTTCTGTCACTAGGTTGCTTTGTGACCTTTTCATATTACTCCCTCCTCAGACTTTGAGTCTTCTTATGTGTGAAATCAGGATGATGGATTGGAGAACTCATTAGCTCTTTTAGTTTGGTGATTCTTTGATTCCACATTTAAGGAATAAGATTCAGCAAACATTCGTTCTATGATCTCCCTTGTACTAAATGATCTACTTTGTTCCTGTTCATGGGTTATGTGAATTTAATACTTTAAACCACCCTATTAAGTTGCTAACATCTTGATTCTATAAAGAAAAAAAAGGCAGCTCAAACAAAATAATTTAAGGGTCAAAATTAGGATATGATATAATGAAAATTCAGACTTAAAGATCAGTGTTCTTTCCACTACGCAGAGCCACTGAGAAAGCACAGTATTTTAGAAGGTGAAAATCCAGGAGAGGGACCATGAAGAAGAGATATAGATGGAAAATATAGCTGCAAAGACATGGCTTGAACTCCAGACATATGAAATTTCTAATCTGAGTTTAATTCCATCCACATATAAACAGAAGTGGTTCTTTCCTTATGTTCCATTTACTGTATTTAAGAATATTGTTAGGGCTTCCCTGGTGGTGCAGTGGTTGAGAGTCCGCCGGCCGATGCAGGGGACGCGGGTTCGTGCCCCGGTCCGGGAAGATCCCACATGCCGCAGAGCGGCTGGGCCCATGAGCCATGGCCGCTGAGCCTGCGCGTCCGGAGCCTGTGCTCCACAACGGGAGAGGCCACAACGGTGAGAGGCCCACGTACCACAAAAAAAAGAATATTGTTAAAAGAAGTAGAGTTACTAAAAAAGTTCTGATGAAGAAAATACAGATTTCTTATTAAAGCCATATGCTTTTTCCTCCAGAAATGAATGGGATTTGAAACACAAAAATAATAAGAAAAATTCTTTCCATTCAAACAAAAATAATACTATAAAAAATTCATCCCTAACAGAAATTCCAGAGAATAGATAAAATCTATTTATTTTAGTGTTTGGTCTTAAAATACTGACTTAGGATTCAAGTTCCTTCATTACATCCTTCCAAAGTAACTACTTAGCACTACTATGTATAACCCAAATCCTAAATATGCATAAAAATGTAACAAAGCCATGAAAAAAGTATGTCAGAATTAAGATGCACTGATGTACATAAAGTGACCGTAATAATTTTCAACCCACTATATTTCAGAATTCATGAAAGAAAAAAAAATATTCCATTGTTTACTGTAAATAAGTATCTTTATTTTTAGAGGAACAGTTGAGAGAAAAAAGGCAGATTTCTCCCTCTTCCACCTCATTTTAATAGCAGCTGGCACAGGAAAATAAAAAAGGAAGAGAAAAGCTTCTCTGGATTCCACTGCTGCCTATGAGAAGCCCCCCAGGGGCCCTGCCTCATGTTACATATCAAAGCCCTTGTTTGAAAATTAGTGTAGAGACTGAATTGAACAGTACAGTGAAACATGGATTTAAGATGTTACAAATAAAACAGCTTGTTTATATTGGATAGAGAATGTATTTTACATACTTTTGGACTTTGGGGAAAGCAACTAGCTTTCATAAGATGTGTGTTTATGCACACAAAACATGTTTCCCCTAGCGTTAAATTGAATAGAATACCCCCAGATGAAAATTACATCTTGCCACTAGACAAACTCTACCAAATTACATATATACATATACATATATATATATATATTTTTTTTTTTTTTTTGGACTAGGAAGATACTTCATTATGACTGTCTTGTCACAGAGAAGAACAAACCCGACTCCATATTGAATCTATTACTTTAGCTCTGACCTTTGCTAGGTGGCCTGTGCTTAGTCATGCTGGCTCAGCTCCTTTGTAAAGGAATGCTTCCTATAGCCTGAAATACGCATAATAGCCCTTTCTCAAGGATCTGCCCCCAGGCTTGACTTTTAAATGTATAACAATTTTTATTCCTATAGAGATAAAAAGTTGCAGAACAGAGAATAACATTTGTCTTGTTGGAGGTTTCCAGGAATATGGTGGCCAGACCTACTTGGACAATAGCAAGAACAAAGGATTATCACATGCCCAGCCCCTCGGGGGTCTGATTCCTATAGATATAAAAAGTTGCAGAACAGAGAATAACATTTGTTTTGTTGGAGGTTTCCAGGAATATGGTGACCAGACCTACTTGGACAATAGCAAGAACAAAGGATTATCACATGCCCAGCCCCTCGGGGGTCTGGCCAGCACTTAGAAGTTTGCAACAGACAGCCACACCCTCACCCCTTTTAGTGCAAAAGAAGCCTGAAATCTAATTTGCGTAAGACGGTTCTTTGGGACACCAGGCCACCGTGTTCTCAGTGTGCTGGCTTTCCAAATAAAGGCACTATTCTTTGCCCCAACTCTTTGTCTCTCAATTTAACGGCCTGTCCTACAGCAAGCAGTACAATGGACCCAATAACATGAGAATGCATATATTTAAGTTTATCTTTTATATGCTTTATCATGAGTAAGTACATGTATTAAGTTCAAATGACCTATTCACCATGAAGAAGGGGTGGTTTGAGTTTCTCAAATGGAGGTGAGGATCAAAGACAAGTGGCGAGAGGAGAGAGACAAAAATTCATGAGATTAATATTGTACATCTTCCTGGAGCATCAGCTTTTCTGAAAGGTTTGGGGGTAAAGTAGTCAGAATAATTTGTCCCGCAAGCATCTGAAAGTCTGAACTCACTGCCTGAAGGACATTTCATCGTTTCCCATAGCAGCAGGTCCACAGGGCAGGTAGCTCCAAGGCTGGTTAATCCAGAGGCTCAATTAAATCATGAAGAGTCAAGTCTCTAGATTGTTTCTCTATTTTGCTCTGTCATTTTCCTCATAGCAGCCTTCTCCTCAGGCTGTGGCTGCCCGGTATTTACAGAATAAATACCACAGCTCAAGACATCACATCCAGACACAAGAATGTCTAGAAAAGACGACGAATATGTCACAATCTCTCTTTTAAGAACAAGAAGAAAATTTCCAGTATCCTCCCTGCAAGTAGCCCCTAAATATATGACTGGCCATGGTGACGGGAGTCCCATAGATGAATTAGTATTGACCCCGTGCCGGAGGCTGCGTCATCCTTCCTGTGTTAATGGCCATGTTGGGAGGGCAGACACAGGAACAGAACTAAAGGTTTATAGATAAAGGATGAGGAAATGGATATTGAATAAGCTCACCTATTTTCAATCTAATTCTACAATTAGTTTTTTCATGAACATGTTGGGAAGAAAATTTCCAAATTCACCTAACGTTCAATCTCAAGCAGAAGGCAGAAAGGGATGGTTGTGCATATTTATGTTTGGCAGACTTACTCTGAGTTATGCTCCATGTTCCCCAAGAGTCCTTGATGGTCCTCTCTGCTGATAGGGATACTTCATTGGAAAAGATAATGAAGCTTTTGTAAGCTGCTCTGACACATTTAGGGCTGTGCTCCTTATAGGCTGCTCTTTGACACTGCCAAGGGCGACAGGTGTTTAACAACCAAGTGCAAATAAATAACTGCAAGTAAAGGTCTGTCTCAGTCTCTTTGGGCTATCATAACAGAAACGCCATAGTCTGGGTGGCTTTATAAACAACAGAGATGTATTTCTCAGAGTTCTGGAGACTGGGAAGTCCAGGATCATGGTGCCGGCAGATTCTGTGTCTGGTGAGACCCTTCCAGTTCTTTGAAGGCCCCTTCTTCTGTGTCCTTACCTAGTAGAGGGGCAAGCTCTCTGAAGTCTCTGTGATCAGGGCACTAATCCCTCCACAAAGACCCCACCCTCATGAGCTCATCACATTCCAGTGTCTCTCCCCACCCCCAGCCTCCTAACACCATCACACCAGGCCTTAGGATTTCAAAATATTAATTTGAGGCCATGAGAGGGGGGACACATAGCATGGCTATCAGATCACAGTAATGTCCTACTCCTAAACATCCCTCACTGCTGTCATAATAGTTCCCTGTAGTACATTAGAATACAAGGTTTTCATCCCCCAAATCCAATTCACCTTCCCAGGTTCAAAACCAACCTGCTTGGCCAAGGGCATTATGCTCTAGTCATACTCACTTCTTTTTTTTTTTTTTTCACGAAACACAACATACCCTTCTGTGCTTCTGTAACTTTCTACTTTCTGACCCCTCTCCTCAGAATGCCACAGTGTTTCTCCTTCACATGGAGAACTCTTGTTTATCGTTTTCAAGGTGCTGGTGGATGTTTGTTTTGCTGCTGTCTGGCGTCTGTAGTCTTCCTGACAGCAATACTGACCCCCAGTAAAGAATTTTCAGTTCCCTCCAGTCTTCTGTACTCGTGTACTTGTGCAGCAAAGTGTAAGCCCCCATCCCAACTATGGAAACCTAGAGAGTCAGGCCCCCTCTCTGAGTCCTGGCATGTAGAAGTGGGCACATGACAGACCTTCTCTTTAGAGGCTTAAAGTTTTGAAGGGAAATGCAAAATAAATGAAAATAGTTTAAGGTCATTTCTCATCAGAGCTTTGCCAACAGTGGCATTGATGTCAACTCTCTAAACAGGTTCTTCCAGCTGTAAGGTGCTTCAGGCACTTGACTCTCAAAAGCACTCTTGTTGTCTGGCCTTTGCCAAGCCCTCGGCCCCAATTCTGTGTCAACACTGAACTACTGTTTCTTGAACCAGGAACCCTGACTAACCAAAACGCTAAAGTCTGCACCAAAAGTAATATTTAGTCCCTTTTCACTAGTCTTTAACATAGTATATGTATTCCAATCACAGCAATATCACCTCATGTTTTAGAAAAATGTGAGATCCCTGAAGAATGAAAACATATATTATTAATAATCTGACCAAGAGATGTCTTACATAGTGGAAAAAGTGCAGTCTTCAGGATAAAAATCTGGATTCATTTACTGGCTCTTTCATTTACTAGTAGCGTAATCTTGTACGACTTCATTAACTTCCCTGGTGCTTGGTCTCCACATCTTAAAAATGGAACAATAACAGAAGCCTTGGTGCTATGAAGATTAAATTATACGATATATAAAGTACCAGCAATATGTGGGACTCGAAAAATATTTTTGGCATAAATGGATATACAAATAAACTTAAGTGTTGAAGAGGGAAATCAACCAATGTGTTTTAGGTCGAGGTATAAACAGTCACGTTATCATTATAAACCACCTGACGTTAATATGGCTTTTCAGTTTGCAAAGTGTTTTCACCTACATCATCTCATTCAATGCCAAAATTTGCAAAAAGTCCATTTTACAGACAAGGAAATGAGGAGTAGAGAGGTTCAATGTCTCATCCAAGGTGCAGGGTTTTAAGAGGTTTTCAAACAAACAAACAAAAAATTGGTTACATAACTGTTTCCTTGTCCAGCTATTAAAGTTTCCATGACAGCAAGTTATTTTTCTCAAACTAGGATTTGAGGTCTTTGAAAGTAGAGGACACTTATGTTTATGTGTCATAGGCACAAAGTACTCAGTAAGTACTAGAGAAGTGAATAAATAAAATAAAAATTTTGAAAGGGAATGAAGTGCGATTTCAGTGTAGTGGGTAAAGGTCCTAACTCTGGAACCAGGATGTCCAGTGTCAAATCCCATCTTCAACTCCTACCCACCATACAACCTGGGCCAAGCTACCTAGCCTACTTCATCTTTTGTCACCAGGACAGTGGAGATAAAAACCACATAGATTTCGGGGGGAAAGAATTAATGGCTAATATATGTTTAGTGCTTAGAATAGGGTTTGGAACATAATAAACACTCAGAAGACAGTGATAACTATACCACTACTGCTACTACTGCTAACAACAATGTCATCACTATCATCATCATTGTTACTGCATCATGTAGTGGCTTAGCTAGCTTGGGCTGCCATAACAAAACACCATAGACTGGGTGGTTGGAACAATAGAAACTGATTTCTCACAATTCTAGCATCTGCAAGTCTGAGATTGGGGTGCTAGCATTGTTGGATTCTGGTGAGGGCCCTCTTTCTGGCTTGTAGTTGGCCACATTTGCACTGTGTTCTCACAAAGGTGGGGAGGGAGCGGGGAGAGAGAGAGGGACACTAACACAGCTCTCTGGTGTCTCTCCTTACAAGGGCACTAATCCCATCATGAGGCCCCACCCTCATGACCTCATCAAACCTCACCTCCTCCCAAAGGCCCCTTCTCCAAACATCATCACATTGGGATCGAGGGCTTCGATGAATCAAGTTTGGAGGGACGTAAATATTCAGTTCATAGCATGCAGCTATGCCTCCAAGAAAAGCCAAGGCTAAAAGTCTAGCTAGCCAGATGGACCCAGCAGACAGTCAAGGTCCCAAAGACAAGAGGTTAATCCTGGGGAATGCCCCCCAAGAGCGAGGAGGGGTGGGCATATGCAGTAGATTCAGACAACTAGTCACATCATTAACAAAGGCACCTTGAGCTAAGAAAGCCTGCAAATGCCCCCGCTGGACCACTCCCTAGCGAGCCCTTTATACATATCTCGCTATATGTAACTCTCAGTTATAGGATCACTTGGACTCTAAGGGCACAAGGCACTCAGGAACCCATAGAGGAAGAGGAATCCCCACCTGGTCTCTTCGTTTGATATGTCAGCTGTCATCTCTGACCCCACAGACCACCTCACCACCTTCAAGGAGAACACTGAAATCATTCAGCAAGAAATTTCCTCCCTCTCTGAAAATTTCCTCATTATGGGTAAGCTACTGCCCACCCTCCTCTATCTGATGGCCTCAGGGTGTGGCAGAGCTTGTAGTGATTCCAAATTTGCCCACACATCCTAAGTCTCGCTATGAAGAATGCAAAGATTTTGATGGTTGTTAGGAATCTGTCACAGTCGCAGCTTACCATATTGGGGATGGGGGGAGCCCCACCAGTTGGCAGGCAGACCAAGATATCTTTTCCATGCTGGCACTATAATCCAAAGAGAATACCTCCAGGCCATCTTCAATGAGACTCCAGAACTTCTAGTAAATGATAAAAGACCCAGACTACTGGCTTAGGATGGGTGAAGCATCTGATAAACAAACTAACTGCAGCCTCTGCCAGCCTCATGAATCAGCAAGTGTGCCTGGCTGAGAGAGCAGCGTGTCTTCCAAAATAACTTTAACCAAATAATTATTTTACTGTTTGCCTTCTTGATTTAGCCATAGGGCGTCTTATGCGGAAAAGGGCTATGATCATTGTTTTGATGAATGGCACTTTGTCAATAAATGTGATATAAATTTAGACTTGTGACGCTAAAAGGGGACTCAAGATGAAAAAGAATTGAAGATTAAAAAAAGATCATGAGGGAATGAAGATGCTGTGACCCGACCAAGATGGAAAATAAGAAATCTCTGAAGCCTTTCCATGACACTCTCACAGCATAACTAGTGCATTTAATCTTCTAAAACTAAATAATCAAGTTATCTGCTCCCTGGAATCCCCTAGTGTGATATAGCTTCTAGCTACCTTAGTTTTGAGGGAATAATCCTGATATATGGGTATTATTCATTTCCAAGTTGATTTTATGTCACTCTTAATACTATAACTCTACGCTTAGATCTTCTGCACACCTATAAAGCTCAGAGTCAAAATGCAAAATTTAAGTACAAATGATGAGTGCAAATTTCCATTATACCATTATAATGGGTCTCTCTTTCTTAATTCTTCTTACTAAATTTTCTTGAGTTTCCATATTTTCAGTATCTTTCATTTATGGTAAGGCTAAGCATTATCCAAATGAAATAAACATCTTTCTATAAACACAAGAAGTAACCAAGACAAAAAGATTAATATATGCAAAAAAGGAAAAGAGTGATATGCTGATTTTAAAAGTCTCTTGGTATCTGAGATGAATAAGTGTCAAGTCATTTAAATATCCTGCTGCATTCCTGAAGTTACATTATAAGATTCAGAACAGTTACAGGTCATAATCTGAGTAGAACAAGGGGTGGAGATGTATTAGTTCTGTATCTGCACATTAGAAGGAAGAAACAGATTATAGAAGGGAAGTCCCTACATATTGAAGGGTTTTGACAAAGATGACTTAAGTAGGGGAAACACAGAAGATTTCTTCTGAGAGAGGCACCATTACCCACTAGAAGTTCTGAGATCTCATTTAAGCATCACACAGAAAAGCAAGTGAGTGCACTGCCAGTAATACAAGCAATGACCCAAATAATTACCTCCTTCTCTTTTCTCATTTATGGCAGTGCTTCCAGTAGACAAAAATGCCTCACAGAAAACAATTCTCTTTCCATCTTCTGCCATCAATGAACAAACATTAAGCATCTTTATAGAACATCAACTAGGCGATAGCAACTCATAGTAGGTGTAGGAAATGCAGAGAAAACTATTGTTTCTTTAGTTGAGGGTGTAGGGGCTCAGTAGTTAGTGGTAGAAAGAGAAGTCAGCCAACAACAACAATGCAATGCAAGCACCCTTAGGAGAAAGAAGGAAACTTCTGAAAGAACAAATAATTGTTAGGTTGAATTATTGGTTCTAATTTTTCACTCCCCTAAAAGAATTCTGCATTCACATCTTTGGCAAGAGGGATTTACTTCCCAGCCTCTGACTTTGGGTTTGGCCATGTCACTTTGCTGTGGCCAATGAGACATCACTGATATGAACAGACTGAAACTGTGTTTGTGAGGTTGGGCTGACACAGCCTAGAAAATGCTTACAATACAACAAAAGACTCCCAGAAAATCGCAGAATAGTCTCAGAGATATGCTAAAATTGCCACAATTAATTGTACAGAAAGAGCACATCTGTCTTGTGGTTATTCTTACAAGCAGATATTATTTATCTATCTACCTATCCATCTACTATATATGTATATATGTAGAATATATATAGTATAAGTGTGCATATTTACATAAAATACCTTCTTTTTCCCTTATATGCATGATACTATTGGGAAAATATACAATACCCTTCACTGCTATTTATGTCTTTCTTTCATGTAATTAAATGTACACATTATACTTGGTGTTTCTGGTACCAAATAAACACAGAAATACTTTATGATGGAAATATTTGATATTCTGGTATATTTCTCAGTGGAAGTAATTCACCCGAATTTAAAAATTGCCATGTAATTATATGTATGTCATTGGAACAGACTGGGTTTAAAGCTATTAATTAATTTGACTTCAGTTGAGAACCAAAGAATTCTTCCTCAGTTCCTCTTTCTATGGTGAATATTTGCAAGTTTTAAAACTACTAACTACCAAATGGCATAGAAATATGGACAGTAAGATAGAATCTTGAGCATGATCGAATATCATAGGAAAAGGAAGGAGAAAGGGAAGAGAATAGAACTCATTTACTGGGTATCAATCATGAGCTAACATAGGCATCATGATTGCATTTAATACAAAAACTATATGTTAAACCCATTTTGTACATAAAGCAAAAGTGGCTCTGCAAAGTTGAATAACTTGTCCGAGGTCACTCAAATTTCACAACTGAGACAAGAACCCACATCTGTCTGAATGCAAATATTGGCATTTAACCCTAGTTCTATACCTAAAAGTTATAACCCCTCTCTAAGTACTGGTTTTCCAGTTTATAAGAAGGACTTTGGATTATTACTGGATATATCATGCATATTTGTTAAATAAATAAATGAGATTTCTCCGATCCTAAAACTCTAGTATTCATAGATCACTTCAATGCCTGGTTGATTGCTTCAGCACTTCAGAGGCTTTGCAAAAGAGATTTTTTAATAAGGAAAGTAAGAAAAATATGTATTATGTTTTTATTTAATTAAAATATACTTAATTATATTTATATGTTTATTCGTTCAACTTATTAATTAAACAAAGCCATTTTATGGTTCTGAATATTATTGAATATGACTAACTTCAAAAATTTGTTTAACCCTTTATAAGACAGCAGTTTGGAGATCTGGATCTAAGTTTAGTTTGTTTTAATATTTACATGGCTATCATAACTGGGAAAACTCTGTTACTTCAGAAATGGAAGGAGGGGATTGCGGGGCCATGTTCACTATCTCACCGACCAAATACACTAAAGTTTATTAAGTTATTATTTTCCCTTGTGTATACCAGTTTTTCTAACAAATTAGTTGGAAGGTGTTGTATTTTATGTTTGAAACTAACGTGTTCAAAATTTAGTGTCCACTGAGTCAGGTGACCAAGGGATAGACCTGTTCGTGGTAACACCCTTGACATAATGTGCTGAACATGGCACTTCACTTCTGTGGTCTTCCTCCCCAAAACTTCCTCCCCATAACTCCAATCTAATCACAAGAAAACAACCTGAAACTAATCCCAGTTGACAGACATTCTATAAAATACCCGACTAGCATGCCCTAAAACTCTCAAGGTCATTAAAACCAAAGAAAGTCCGAGAAACTATCACAGACTAAAGGATCCTAAGGAGACATACTAAGTGCAGTGTGGTAGTTTGGATGGAACTCTGGAACCAAAAAAAGAACATTAGGTAAAAACTAGGGAAATATGAAATAAGTACAAACTTTAATTAATAACAATGTATCAATATCAGTTCATTAATGGTAGCAAATGTACTATATTAACATAAGAGGAAACTAGGGACAGGATATGAAACCCCTTGTACTACCTTAGCAATTTTTCTATAAATCTAAAATTGTTCAAAAAAAATTTTCATATAACTCTCATTGCAAAGATTTTTAAAATTTATTTCTGAGGCTATTTTTTCCAGTGTGCAAATATGAAAAGCTTTTAGAGTGGACATGCTTATCTCCTTTTCTGAAACAGAAATCCTGAAAAAACAGATACAATTAAAAAAAATTTTTTTTCCAAACGAAGACTCCCTCCATAGTATACGTTTTCCCTCCCCAAACAGCACTTACTCTGGGATGCATTAGTGAAGATTACCTATCTTGAAGACTGAGTAAAGTCTGTGATTTATGATGAGCCTCTGCTATTTTCTTGTTCACTGTGCTTGCCTCAGTGGTACTATTTTCATTCTATAGATTGCTTGTGGGAATGTTTTTTCACTTCTTTTTGTCGTTTTGTGAGGGTTAGTTTGGTTAAAACTGGATAATTTACATATAAGATAGATAAACAACAAGGACCTACTGTATAGCACAAAGAACTCTACTCGATATTCTGTGATAACCTATACGAGAAGAGAATCTAAAAAAGAATAGATACATGTATATGTATAACTGAATCACTTTGCTGTACACCTGAAACTAACACAACATTTAAAATCAACTACACACCAATAAAACTAAAATATTTTAAAAAACAAACTGGATAATTTACAAACGTACATTACCAGACAGAGGTCAATTAAAATATGTTACAACACTTAACAGTGAACCCAATGGCTGAGGGCCCCCTGCCCACCTCTTACTATTGTGGAAGCCCCTCTCTTCCCTCAGGACCCCTCACTCCTCACCCCAGACACTCGTCAGACTAACATGTAACCAAGCAAGAGCCCCCATGACCAACGAAAAATAGTAAAAATTGTTCTATTTAGAAAAACATAAATATAGAAAATAAGTTCTAAAATTTTCTTTTTGTGTCCAACAGATATTCTTGTGAACTTTATTTTGGGGATCAACCTTTATACCCCTCACTCTCATTTGCATGTTATGATAACTAATAAAGTTCCAATACGTCTTTATTAGACCAGGATTGCCGCTATCTCCAAAATCTACTCTGCGTCTCAGGCTAAGTTGCTTCCCAACTTCATCCCTCTCCCACTATGTGTTGACGCCTTTAGACATCAGAATAATTTAAAATACAGTTGTACAAGGACTTCTCTACGGAAAATAAACTAGCCAGCCTCCTTTGGGAAAACCCAAATGAAATATCGCCCTTACGCTAGGGAGGAAAAGACTTGGTATATTTCAACTCTGTTGTTTTATTTTGTTTTGTAGTATTTTTATAGGAAGAAGTCCTTTTATATATTGCCTCCTGGAATTCCCAAGATACCTCTAATATTAGGCCTACTGACTAAATATGAGCTATCCATTAAATAGCCAGGTAGAACTTGATTGGTTGATGTGTAGGGAAACAATGGAAAGCTCGTGCAGCTCACAGGGAATTATCTCATAAAGGAAGAAAAGAATGAATCAATAATAATTTAATGTGAATCTAAAGTCTTAAGACAATTTTCTCTTAACTTTCTTTTGTTAACTATCTTTCCTTCTCAAGACGCAGTAGAAAAATACACGTAGAGGTATACCCCTTGTTCACGTTTCTGAAAATGGTACATGGCAGTGCTATTTGGTAAATTATATTTTAGATGCAAAGGGAAGCAAGAGGTCTGAAATTTGTCTATGTAATATAAGTAAGCCTTATTTCCTATGCATTATTCTCTTATAGTAAAATTTTTGCACAGGCTCCGGACGCGCAGGCTCAGCGGCCATGGCTCACCGGCCCAGCAGCTCCGCGGCATGTGGGATCTTCCCGGACCGGGGCACGAAGCCGGGTCCCCTGCATCGGCAGGCGGACTCTCAAACACTGCGCCACCAGGGAAGCCCGTAAAGTTTTTATTATAAGCTAGTTTTCCTAAGTGAAATTCCCATGATGATATGAAACAAGAAACTTAATTTTGCCCAAAGCAAGGAAAACAGTATATTATGGGTGCTACTATTTTTGAGATTTGTTGATTGTATGTTTGAGGTGGTTGGCCTTGATTAGAGCTGTTAGTACAGGGCTCCCTTGTGAGAAAAGTAAGACTTGTGAAATGTAAACAGACCAGTAGAAATGCAAACACATTTTCATTTACTAATTGCTGCAATCAAAGCAGAGCTTGTAAATCATTAGCTTTGAAAAAGTATAAACAGAAGTAATAAATTGATTAATCATCTTCTACAAAAACATTCAAGAATTTGTTTTAACCCTATCCACTTTTCAGATAAGAACACCAGATCAGAGAGAGAAGTTAACTTGTGGAATCTCAGTTTGGAAGGCAGGGCCATCCAACCCCAAACCTCGTTCTTTAATCTCCATGCCGACGTTTCCCAAACATTATAATGCCTTCTCTTCTCTCTTATTCTCCTTTATTTTTATTTAAATGCTGAATGAGACCCACTAAACTAATTTCATGACCCACTCATTTGATTTGCTGTTTGAAAAATTCTGCCCTAAGCAATAGGCTTAATTACAGAGACGCTGAGACCTTAGGAAATGCTTTTATATATTGAGATCTCATTTTATTCTCGGAACAGTGCTTTGAAGAAGACCAAGTAGGTAGGAAAACTAAAGGTTCAATGCCATAGCCAGGCTCTCCCAGCTGATGTATTACAGAATTAGGACTTAAACCCACAACTCTGGCTCAAAATGCCCCCTTTCTCCTCAGCGCCTCCACCTCTCCTGCACTGACCCCAGCCATGGTCCTCGCTTAGCTGGGCCATTACAGTCGACTCCTGGGGGTCTCCAGCTTGTCCCCTTCCCCCTAGGAGGCCATTCTGCACAGGACAGCCTCGGGGACCCTTGCAAAACTAAGTCCTCTCTCTGCTCTGCTCAAAACCCTTCCACGGCTGCAGACAGAGCGTGTCCTAGAAGGCCCACATCACCTGGCTCACAGCCCCGCCACGTACACACATGTATACACACATACACTTACACGCACAAACGTGCAAATATGGGTACACACATTCACGTGCACACAAACACGCACAATACAAATACACACACGCAGACACAAACATGCATCCAAATCCATGTGCACATGCCTTCACCCCCCAAACATAAAACACACATGTACGCACACATGTGAACACACACACACATACATACACACACACAAGAGTGCACTCTGCCCTTTCATCTCTTTGGTTGGTTGGTTTCTGGCTAGTTTATCTTCAGTAGGGAAGCCTTTGTATCCTGTATTTTAAGTTATCCTGATGTCCAAACGTGTCCAAAGCACACGCTCGGGAGGGGATATCGGGAAGCAAATTAGCCTCAGACAGAGTTTGGGGATAATGTCAATCTTGGTTTAAAATCGAATATTTGCATTTTATTAGTCTTATAACACAGGATGGGAGTGAGGGGTATGGGCACTGATGCCTACAATACAGCACACAGAAACTTCCACCGGAGGCAGAAAATTTTAGGTTTAGATATATTTTCTATATCTATTTTTTCCAAAGGAAAGAATTTTCACTATTTTTCACGAAAGGTCCTTGGTGCCCTCACTTGGTTACACGTCAGGCTGACTTGTGTCTTCTAGCGAGGAGGGAGGCATCCTGAGAGACGGAGGGGAGGGGATGAAGGTCCCGGAACAGGAAGCGGGTGATGGGGCAGCACAGGCACTGCGTTCACTTCGATGTTTCGTAACGTGCCGCTGACGGGGGCCTGCTCACCCTGCCCGGGCCTCCTTGCACAGCCAGCTCATCCCCTATCTCAGGACCTACGTTCTCGCTCTTCTCTTTCAAATGTTCTTCCCTCGGCAGCAGCACAGCCCCTCGTTCAGCTCCTTCAGGACTCTGTGCAAACCTGGCATCACGTCTGCCTCATCGCCATCTGACACGCTATGTATTATACTCCTTCATTTGTCTGTCTCTCCCCACTTAAAGGACTAAGGTATCCTCTCTTTCGTTCACTGAACTATACCCTGTGCCCAGCTCATTGTGGCTCTCAACGCACCTTTTTTTGCAAGAATGAATGAAGTTTTATGCATTGCAAATTGGTTTTTACCAACTTGAAATGCAAAAAATAAACACTAAAATTCAATTTCTTATACCTTGCCTTGCTTAGTGGCTAACTTTTTAGATTGTTCTTCCTCTCTATTTCACCTAAGATTATATATATATATATACACACACACACACACACACATATATATATATCTTTTTAGATAAAAAATTTAAAGATAAAGTAAAAGAAATCTTTTCTGTGCTTCATTCAAATTTCAGTGTACCCCTGCTGTTACATCTCCTAGGATGAACGCTCCTGACTCCTAAATCAACACGTTCCCTTTGAAACACCAAGCGCATGGTGTGAAATACAGATTTGCTTTCCACAGCAGGCTTGCTTTCCCCGAACGTTTCCTTGCAAAAGCCTCCTTTTGCTCTGCAATCTGCTTTTCCTTCCCGATCGCTCGACACCCAGATGCCTGTATTCCTGTTTCCTCTTAACAGCAAGAACAATTCACCTTTCACTCTGAGAACAGAAATTCTCCGGATGGATGAAGAGACATGCAGAACCACATCTCATGCTTTAGAATTCCAGCGCTTGGACAGAAACACGGTACTGCAATAACAAATAGGACTGATGCTTTTACACCCTGCCCATTCATGTATTCATTCATTCGTTTGTTCAAATGTGCCCACCCCAGTGAGCTCTGGGGCTGTCAGAGTGGAAGGTAACATGCAGTCCCTTTTATCAGGAAACCCACGACGTTGTCGCCAAGAAAGACCAAGTAGTTATCACAAGGGTGTCTGAAAAACCTGTGAAATGCGCTATTCACTCTAACAATGGGTACTAAGGTCCTCCCATGCAACCTTTCAGGTTTAAAGGTAAATATTTCTGTCAATTGATTATTTACGCAAATTCCTCAGGCATCTGCTCTAGTGACATATTGACTGATTTTTTTTTTCCCTTTCTATGGGAAAAGGTACAACGGCTGCCTTAAGAGAGCATGTGGGGTTGGTGACAGAATCCGGTGAGGGAAAGCAACACCAAAGTCAGGGGCGCCAGGGCTTGGGCGAGGGTAAAGGTGATATAAGTTACGCTCAAGGCAAAAGTTGCTGATGTTAAGTTCTCCCACTGACCACTCTTGGAACTGAACTAGCGGATAATAAACCACTTGTAACTTACACATACATTTTTCTAAAGATACCAGAATCCAAGAGATACCATAGAGATATCTCAGGATGTCTGAATTTGTGGAAGTAAACATACAACGTTTTAGAAGGCACTGATGCTTTTCTGGAACTGCCCAAAGTATTCACAGATATTTGGAAATTCATATTTTACTTTTCGAGGCGACGACAGTAAGTTTTCATGAATGTAAGTAATTCTATTAATAATACTTCTATTTTCTTATGATAATCTGGTTTGGGTTTCAGTGTCATATATGTGCATGTGTGTATGGGTGTGTGTACCTGTAGAAATATGTATATACGTATACGATTAACAGCATATATTATACATTTAGTGTAAGAAGACTGATAATAATACCAAGTATAGCAAAATAATTCCTCATGTTAGAAAATACGTGTTAAATTACATACTCATGGTAACTTTAAATTTACCCCCCAAACATCATTTTCAGACAATTCAAGATTTAGGTCATCTATTGATATTTTCAGGGTTATGATCAAATGCCATATTCTCAAAGAGATCTTCTGCCCTCCACTCTAATTTGGTTTCCCCACTGTATCCTCTCCTAGCACCTTGTATTTTCCCTTCAAGATTCCTATTACAATGTATCACCATTGTGTATTAAGGATATCCCTCACGAGATCGTCTTTGCTGTATTCAAATGCTGTACCTCCGCGGAGCGACTCCTACTCTGTGCGCAGCGACTCCTACTCTGTGCGCAGCAAATCCCTTCTGCCTCTGTCTGCTTCACACCCGTAGGAATGGTCCACGGATGCTGCACAATCTGCACGCAATTCCCCCTCTTGACGCTGTGAATATTTTTCCTGGACCTCAATGTCTTCCAAAGACCATTAACCTTAACGTTGCCGCCCCTCCCCCAACACCTTCCCTTCAAATTCTCAACCACACCTCTGCAAGCATTTCATCTTCTCTCAAGGAAAACGGTTCACCACATAACTCAGTATTGGCATGGAGCATCCCTCTCCCAGGAACTTCTTTTCTCTGCCCGCACCTTCTAGTTTACTTGCCTCATCTAGAAAACATAGAGGAAACATAACCCTGCCAAGATTCCTATTCGGTATGATAATATAACTGACTTCCATCATAATCAGTTTGCCCTTACCCCTCAGTGCTGTTTGAATAACTTTATTTTCCATTTACTTTTTTGTTCAAAGAGTCAGAATATTGTTGAGGGCAGACCGCCAGTTAAGGTAAGAGAACACTGAGTTCTGATCACAAGCCCACCCCTCCTTAGATGTGGGATTTGGAGCAGTTCACCTACTGTCTTTAAGCTTCAGGCTTATTTGTAGAACGTGCATAGTCTGCTCCCAAGAATGCTTTGGGGAAAACACGAGCTGAAAGATCTTTACAAAAGCTGTAGAAGCCACTTTAAAGAATTATTTAAATATGAAATCATATTATTGTGGCAGCACTTGGAGAAGGAAAAACAAAGTGAGAAGAGAAGCTTCATTCTGCCCAGAGAACAGTCATTTCTTTTCAAATGCAGGATATTTTAAGCAAAGTAACAAATATTATTAAGAGTCTGAAGAGTGAAAAACATAAATTTATGTTCACTTAATGGAGAAGAGAAATAACATTTGTTTCAAAGTATTGTATTTAACTGTCACCTATGTTTTCCCAGGCTTCATAAATAAGTGTGGTATTAACAATTTTAAATCGCACATCCCTAATTACTTCCATCCACTGTTGCTAAGTGTCCAGCACTCTTCAGAACTGCAGCATCACTTTGAGAGGAGGTCCTAGGGATAGTCTATACGTTTGCACAGATGCTCTCTTACATCATGAGATGTCTCCCTGTACAGTTCTAGTCGTGTTCTCCCTAGATAATTCAGCCTGGTCTCCTGAGAGAATCCAGCACAGTAACCATTATATAGGATGTACTTGCTTAAACTTTTTAAACTCAGAGCTTGAGAGAGGCAGTGGGGCTACAAATGCCAAAAAAAAGTCAAGATACACCAGCCTGAAAGAAAGAAGCTACAAGATTTGTCCTGACTGGCCCCAGAACCCAAATAAGCCAGGAAAATTAGGGTAAGAACCTATTTAGACTTGACTCCAGGACCTTAAGTGTTAAATGTCCTGTTGAACAGACAGCGGCTCTTGATCGAGATCCACCCTAAATAATTCTGTGCATTCACTGGCAGTCTCTGTGGTCTTGGAGAAAAAGAAAGAAACATTGTGAAGAGGTCATTTGAGCTAACTCTCTGATTCAGACAAAGCAAATGTGTTGCTCATCTTTATATGAGTTCAACCCGAAGCAAGAACACAGAGAGAGAAGTTCTTTAGCAATAAGAATGTACACACCAAAGAGGATAAGAAGAAAAGACTGTTTTGGAAGACAGGCCTTTTGATGCACCTCAAATATTTACACATTTAGTCAAGAGGGAAAACATCTCACCACAGAGTTCAACTGTGTTTTCCTTTCGAACACAAATTAACTGGTAGGTATGATAAACAAGATGACATCTTTGGGGCATAGGCTTAAGAGGATTCTACTGAGACTGAGGGAAATTTAAACGGATAAATAACAGAAAATGAACAGGAATTATAGGATATTTTCCATAGCTCAAGACGGGAAGAACATAAAGTCTTTGGAAGGAGTATCATGGCACCATCTATAGAGACACAGGAGATTTTAGGAGGATAGATGGTGAGTGAGGTGCCTGCAAAATAGAGCTTAAGGCAAAACTCAATTTCTAATATTTTATCAGGAGGTGCAATCTCAGCAAAAGTGTGGGAGAATGGTAGTGAGTCAGGAAATTTTGGATGGGAAGCAAATACTTGGTGTGTAACTGAACGATTCATTTATTTATTTTGTAAAGACTTATTTTATTGAAGTATAGTTGATTTACAATGTTGTGTTAACTGCTGTACAGCAAAGTGATTCAGTTATACATACATATATTATTTTTCATATTCTTTTCCTTTATGGTTTATCACAGGATATTGAATATAGTTCTCTGTGCTCTACAGTAGGAGCTTGTTGTTTATCCATCCTATATAAAATATGAACCATTCGTTTATGAGTTTCACTTATGAAAAAGGAAAACAAATGTGACAGGTGTTCAGTCCCACAATACACCTTTGGACTTACTTTCATGAAACTACCCGTCACCAAATAGTTCATTAAAGGGAGCAATGGGAGGGGATGTATCTGCTGGCCCCTCCTTTTTCCAATCCCTTATTGGTAAGATGTGTCCCAATTTTTCTTTTGCATTCTTTTATGAGATGGTCGGGCAGGTATGGACCCAAGGGGAGACAGAGGAGAGGCTCAGGAAAAAACAAAGTGTATTGTACTTACAGGTCCTAGAGATGGGAAGCACTGGGGTGGTCAGAGGACGAGGAGAGTGCTTAGGCCACAGCCTTTATTGGGGGTTCCATGGAAAAGGCAAAGCAGGGCAAACAGCTTGGGATTGACTTGTATGAAGAATTTGGGCAGGCTTTGGGCTATATAGACAGTCCCTATTTGCCTGCTACCTGGCCCTGGGATGATTATAGCAGAAGAACATTGCCTCCTGGGGTGCACGGGCCAGAGACAGGAGTGTGGCTCTGGATGGGTTAGTTTGCCAAAGGCATGCTCCTGGCCAAGCCCTTGTTATCTCTAAGAATTGGCCAGCAGGGAGAGGCAGCCAGAAAGGTTGTTGAAGATGTCAAAACATAATAATATACAGAAAATACAACATACATGCACAATTAAAGTCAAACCTCCCACTCTTCCAGCCCATCTGCCTGAGAACTTCAGCAGACCCAGGGGAAGGCAGATCCCATAGCCTTTGCTGCGGTGCTTCCTCAAGGAAATGGTCAAGAAGCCAGAGGTTCCAGCCAGAAATGTCACCCCCTACCTTGCCTGCTCTTCCAGTGGAATGAAACGCCCAAACTGTTCAGCTGTTTGTCATAGGCTACTACCTCTCATGGAAGAAATGTTTCTCCTTTGAGAATCAAGACCCCTAATGTAGAAGAGCCTGTTTAACCTGAAGGTAAAACAGCAGACACAAATCCAAGAGGAGGTTACTGGGAGTGATCGTGGAAGAACCTGCTTCCTGAAACTGGGAAATCTAACAGCACAAGGTACCATATTCGGCAACTGGCTCAATGCTTATACTGAGGGTTGTGCCAGAGGACAGTGCTTCATGCCTACAAAGTGTTGTCCCCACGTAACCTTTAGCTGAGCTTTCTATCTGGTCAGCAGCTTCTGTGCAGTGGGCCGCGTACTGGGACTAGTGAAATCCACGGCTCTCAGCCTGCTATGATGTCTTCTTAAAATGGATCTCTCTCTCTTTTTTTTAAAAATAAATTTATTTATTTATTTTTGGCTGTGTCGGGTCTTCGTTTCTGTGCGAGGGCTTTCTCCAGTTGCGGCGAGTGGGGGCCACTCTTCATCGCGGTGCGCGGGCCTCTCACTGTCGCGGCCTCTCCCGTTGTGGAGCGCAGGCTCCGGACGCGCAGGCTCAGCGGCCACGGCTCACGGGCCCAACCCTTCCGCGGCACGAACCTGTGTCCCCTACATTAGCAGGTGGATTCTCAACCACTGCGCCACCAGGGAAGCCCCAAAACGGATCTCTTAGACTGAGGCAACAACATGTCAGAGACAGTGTTGGTGGAGAGGTGTTTTTTTTAACTAATTAATTTATTTTTAAAATTTTTATTGGAGTATAGTTGCTTTGCAATGGTGTGTTAGTTTCTGCTGTACAGCAAAGTGAATCAGTTACATATACACATATACTCCCTCTTTTTCAGATTTCCTTCCCATTTAGGTCACCACAGATCATTGAGTAGAGTTCTCTGTGCTAAACAGTAGGTTCTGATTAGAGAAGCCTCTTTATAAATCTTTGGGTGGTGATATTTTCAGATATATTTCTGGTAGGAAAGGCAATTTAATATCTAAAATAGGTAAAAGTTCCGTTAAAGACAAATTACTACCCCCAACCAACATGGAATGAGCTGACTGGACAACTGACCAGCAATAAAGGCTGAAAGGTCTCCTTTAGAAATGAAGCCGTGCCCAAGGCTCAGCATCGGTTTCTGCTTCTAGAAGGACAGGATGTATAATCATCAGTCTTGGTGAGAGAAGCCCATGCTCTTGAACCCATACATAGTCTCCATCCCTGCTGCTAAGGCCACTCTATTCCTGGGCCCAATGCACAAGCCTTGAGGAGAACGGCTGACTGGGGAAACCCAGTCCCAAGAATCCATCTACATCTTTCTTCCCAAGACATTTTTGTTTCCAACTTGCCAGTCATGTTCCATCCAGGCTCCTGAAATAACCAATCCATTTGTTGCTGCCCAGGGGTCAATATATATGTGTACACCGGATCGTCTTTCCTTCTGAAGAAATAAGAAACTCAAAGCTCTCCCACCGGAAGGATTTCCCTTTACCACTGCCTTTCACAATCATCCCTAAGCTGGCAACATAATGTGTCAGCAGTACTTCTGAAGCTAGCTAAACGTATGGGCTGAATTGTGTCCCCCCTACCAAAACCTATGGGGAAGTCCTAACCCCTGATACCTGTGGAGGGGACCTTACTTAGGAATAGGGTCTTGGCAGAGGTAATCAAGCAAAGATGAGGTCATAGGGTGGGGCCCCCATCCAATACGACTGGTGCCCTTACAAGAAGGAGAAATCTGGAAAGAGACAGACACACACAGAGGGAAGACAATGTACTGACACAGGGAGAAGACAGTCATGTGATAACGGAGGCAGAGATTGAAGTGATGCATCTACAAGCCAAGGAACATGGAGGATACTTAGCAAACCCCAGAAGCTACAAGAGGCAAGGAAGGATGGTCCCCTGCTCCCTGCAGAGAGAGCATGACCCCGCAGACACCTTAATTTGGGACTTCTTAGCTTCTAGAACATCATGCCAACTGCCTATGATTCAGACCCAAGTCCTCGCTACCCTCCTGGTTGGTCATGGGGAACTCCCATGGGTTTGAGTTGAGGGAGAGGAATAATTTAAAGAGGGATTCTTGGCCCCCAAATCCTGCCTCTTGAACCTGCTCAGGTCAGATCTTGAACGTGCCCTTAATCATACGATGGCTAGCTGCCGTGCCCTCCCTAAGGTTGGCTTGCTGGAGTCAATAACACAGCTTATCAGGACAGGCTTAGATCACATAATTACCGTGGGTCCCATGCCTCAGTATCTACTGAGGCCAGAATCATAACAGAAGCTGTTTCTCAAGTAAAGAGGAGCTATGGCCTGAGAAGGGACTGCCCTTGCTCCAGAACCCTACAGGGTCTGCGCTACAGTATCCACCCCTACTCGTGCTTGATAAAGACTCCATCCAACAGCCTTACCCACCAAACTTAACTCCAGCTCTAAGAGGCATGCTTGAAACTACGGCTTACACGGCAGGTGCCACAAACCACAGCCAATTCCAGCTGCAGGGTCCTCTCTTGCTCTGTGCCCTGGAATCTGGGAGACTTTTAAGTCAGCTGATAAGTGGGTAAGAGCAGTATCCCCAAATGTGACAGACATGCTTCCAGCAAAATTCAAAGGGGCATACAAAGCTTGGCATCTAACTCTTAGTACCAGAATGTGTCAAGCAAAGTTACAAACACCTGTTAGGAATGTACTGGCGTGCCCCGGACCTCTGGGCCCCTAAAAACTTCCCCAGCGGGGGCCAGACTCTGATTCTTCACGAGATTTATCTTCTACTCTCTGGCACACATGTTTCTTACCAGGGCATCCATGGTACTGTTATCGACTGAATGTTTGTGTCCTCCCCCAAAATTTGTATGTCAAAGCCCTACCTCCTAGTGTGATGGTATTTGGAGATAGAGCCTCTTGTCAATTTCTATTGATTGGGGAAGGCCAAGAGCCCTGGTCGGTATCACTGAGACCTTTCAGTTCTGTCTGTGACTCTAGTTCTGACTGAGAATTTGGGGAACAGCATTTAAATAAAAATTAAACAAAAAATACGGTAGAAGTCAATTTGATATGTGGACCTAATCACGCCTCTCCAGATCTCGTTAGCTTCTTATCCTGGAGGATGGCAACAGAACCACTCCCCCTGCAATGCTGCACTACAGGTAATGGGTTTTGAATTAACTGGTTCTTTTCCAAGAATGGATTGTTACCTTGTCAGTTGCATTAGTATTTTAATTTATCTCTGCGACCACTACAGGTATTTTAAGAGCAAATTTGATCAGAGTTCAATCTAGGAGAAAGACAGCACATATAATCATTTGCGAAACATCCTATATTGAAGTGGTTGAAGGTCTGCGTAAGAAGAGACCATTTCAAAGAACGTCATGAATAAGCTGACCTCCCTTCTGATAAAAGCCCACATAATTTCATTGGGAAAAGGCTTCTAGCTTTGAGAGTTGAAATTAAGGTAAAGGTGCTTTGTGATAGGAAGTCCCTCTTTCTTCTGACCCGATAGCAGGATATTGATGGCTTTCATTTGTATTAGACCCTCTAATTAATGCAAAGAAGTTTCTCAGTGCTTAACATCTTTCCCAGCATATCTGGCTTAGATATTTAAATGCTTGAAATGTTCAAGGGCATTCTGGGTTCTTTAATTACTTTTCCTTGCATTAAGGCCCACTTCTAAATAGGGGGAATAGTGTGGCCAAAGTTTAACTAGCTTTTCACAAGGCTTCCCCTCAGTGGTTCTCGTGTAATCACCAAGGCAGGCTTCTTGCGTTCTTTGTCTAAATTCTTGGCCAAAGTTTCAAAATTTTCATTAAACTTCATGATTTTTATATTTACTATTTCCCCTTTTATTATATGGATGGAGTTGACTTTGGATTTTTGTTTGTAGAGACAGATTTCCTCTTGTACGTTTCAAGAGAAATTAGTAGGGTGGGTGATAGAAGATCAAAGATCCTTTGTGGCTTTGTGTTTTACAGAGACATTGTTTCTCCTTCCTGCTATGCTTTGCTGTCTTAAAGCAACCTTGTTTTTACTATTCTTTATCTTAAATAGTGGAAGAGCGTTGTGATATGTAGATTTCTCTAGTCACTAAATGTAGCTCCGGCTTTTATACACCTGATTTTTATTTGTGAAAAGACTAATTTTCAGTCAGATGAAGAACAATACTTGTAACCATGGATCTTAATGGTAGAGTCAGGACTGGAATGCTAGTTTCCGCGTGCCAACGCTAGTGATTTTGGCAATACATTTATGCTTTCCTTTTAAAGTATTTTAGATCTAGCGCAACATGATTTTGGGTCAATGTGGGTTTAACGTTCACCTCTTTTTTTTTTTTTTTTTTCACTTGGAAGCTAATACCAATTTTAGAAGTATACTTCATGTAAGTTTCAATCTGCTACAGGTTCTGCTAGGACAGTTCTTGATTTTTTTTGTTTTTTCTTCTGTAAAGTAACTCTCTCTGAAGCTATAGCTATTGGTTGCTGGGGTAATAAACATATAAATATTTATGGAAGTGGAAAAAAAAGTAACCATGTTTTATGGCCTAGTGCCTGGAATCTTCTAGATTTGAGCATAAAGCAACATTGCTATGAATTTTTTTTGTAGATCCTGGAAAATGGTAAACTCATTAACCTGAACACAAGATGAATCAACTCTTAAAATTATGGTAATGTAGCAGTCACGCCCTCACCACTCCCTCAAGTGGTCAGATTTTCTCCTCCAAGTAGAGCTCTTTTGCCTATTTGCAAATGGACACTTCTCTGAAAATAATTACATTTACCTAATGGCCATGAAAAATAATCTTAAATTGTGTATTGGACATAACAAAGATATAATCATGTTTTGTGAGCCTCTAATCTTTGTAAAAACCAATAAAAAAGGAATGCTACCGCATAATTAGAAGATAGGACAGCAATGTATAGTTACCTATTTGATACTGAAATCTGAATTTACCTATTAAATTTAATAGCTCCCCATCATCACCCTGAGCCTTATAATATTTACAGCAGTCTAGAACCTATAAAAGTTCCAAGTCACTAATGTATTTACTATAGCAGAATTTTTAAATATCAGCAAAATAAAATATTCATGTGAAGATATATGATACAAAATAATATCCCTTAATTAAATGTTCAGTATTCACCTCTCTATGGATCACAACAAAGAACAAAGAAAATGAAAAGAGAAAAACTTCTGAATAATTATAATTGGTACCACCAAAATATATGTACTAAAATCCATATACTTTACTGGTCGAGAATGTCTTCATTTAGATTCTCCTCTGAGTTCCTAACAGGTAGAATATTCAAAAGATAAGACCTAAATCTGTATCTTTATCACATGAATTTGAGACAGTTGCAATTTTATCAGGCACCATTACCCCTACTCTTTTCTTTGTGATAATATCTGCAGTTTACTCATGCCATGATAACAAGTTAACAAAGTTGGTCACAAAGTGTAGCCTAAATTATGCAACACATGTACAGAAAAACATAGTTTTGTTTGAGTCTCAAAGTGATATGCTATCAAGTAGCTGGCAGAAACAAACTTCTTCTGGAGAAATTGACTTTACAATCAGGTAACAAGAAATTCTGCTTCTACTGTGAAGCAGGGAGCTGCCAACAAAATGACCAGCCTGCAGACAGCAACTACGAACTCTCGGCAAAATGAAAACAAACAAACAACCACAATAAAACCTTTCTAAGCACTCTGGAGCCTGAGAAAAAACAGGCAGATTTTTAGGGGACTTGAATCTTAAAGGAAGCAGTCAGCTACAAGTGAGGTCCCCATCTTTGCAGCTTTTCCCCCGACTGCTGGGCCAATCATGAAGGCAGCGAGATGGGAAAGATTCTGCTAGAAATTCTGTCATATTTCTTGTTGGAGGAACCAGAGGGAGGAGCCTGGGGCAACCCAGGCTGCAGAAAGGAGAGAGTCATAAAGCAGGAGTTCAAGTTCTGTGTATAAACTCTGCTTATATCTCCAGCTGAGCCATGAACCTCTGTGTGCAGTGAAGACTGAAACACAGCCAACCATGATCTGAACAGCCACCAGCCACATACACAACAGAAATGGCAATTTGACTATAACCAGTTTTACTGCCTTCTAGGGCACACCTTCCATATTCTTGCAAAGAATATTACAGAATCCACGTCTACAACATAACATCCACAATACTGAGGATACAATCCACAACTATACAAGCTACAAAAGGCTGGAAAAGTATATTCAATATATTCTCAGAGAAAAAGACAATCAACTCTGTGATCACCTGCATGTTGGAATCATCAGGCAAGGACTTTAAAATAGCTATTATAGGGCTTCCCTGGTGGCGCAGTGGTTGCGCGTCCGCCTGCCGATGCAGGGGAACCGGGTTCGCGCCCCGGTCCGGGAGGATCCCACATGCCGCGGAGCGGCTGGGCCCGTGAGCCATGGCCGCTGAGCCTGCGCGTCTGGAGCCTGTGCTCCGCAAAGGGAGAGGCCACAACAGTGAGAGGCCCGCGTACCACAAAAAAAAAAAACAAAACAAAAATAAAATCTCCCTAAAATAGCTATTATAATCAAGTTTAGTGGAACAAAAGGAAAAAGTATATATTCATACAAATGAAAAATTAGGAAATCTCAACAAAGAGACAGAATAATATATAAATAGGTTTGTGTGTATATATACACGGAAATATACATCTAGAAATAAAAATATACAATACCTGAAATTTTAAAAATATTACTGAAACTGAGCAAATACCCTACAGGAACTTCCAGGGGACAGAATCCCCCCAACCCCCGCCGCTATGTTTCATGTCTCTTGTTTGTAGAAAAGCTTTAGCCTCCTAGGTCTTCCAGGAGTTCCAAAGAGCAAATTTAATCACAGAAGTCAGAAAATGCAAAACAAAGGAAAACAGTCAAACAAGACAAAATAATAATAGTTTAGTCATAAAACAAAGTCAAGGACCTTTAGTTCCTCCTCGAGGGCCATAGATAATATCCTGAGCCATATCCCTGAGCTGTTTTGCAGATACTAAAACCCCCACTAGGTGGAAGAAGTCACCTGCATGCTGATCATCAGAATGTGGACCCCAGAATGGTTGGAACCAGAAGGCTGATGATGTTGATTCCCAATATACCACCCAGTTACCTCACCACCAGCCAATCAGAAGAATGTCCACAAACAGATCAGGAACCTGACAACCCACACTCCTAATGTTGCCTGTAAAAAGCCTTCCCTGAAAGCCATCAGGGAGTTTGGGTCTTTTGAGCATTAGCTACCAATACCCCTTGCTTGGTGCCCTGCAGTAAACACTGTACTTTCTTTTGCTACAACCCAGTGTCAATAGATTGGCTTTGCTGTGCTTCAGGCAAGCAGATCCAAGTTTGGTTTGGTAATATTACTGGATAAGTCTAGCAGTGAATAGAGATAATAATGTAAACGAATATATGTAAGTGAATTTGAATATATATATATATATATATATATATGATTGTGCAATCTAAAAAAGTGAAAAAAATATTTCAGAAGCATAATAAAAGAGCTTCAAAAACTTGTAGGACAGTAACAAACTTCCGACATAAGTGTAATTGGAGTCTCAGAGGAGAAGAAAAAGAGAGAAGGGCTCAGAAAAAAATTTTAAATAATGACTTTAAACTTCCAAATTTGGTTACATATACTTACAGATTCAACCATGCCAGCAAACCTCAAACAAGACAAATACAAAAGTCCCATTCCAAGGCCCCTAAGAGTCAAACTGCAAAAGATGAAAGATAAAGATAAAACTTTTAAGGCAGCCAGAAGGAAGCAATATATTATTTACAGGAAAACATTGACAGATACTAAAACCCCCACTAGGTGGAAGAAGTCACCTGCATGCTGATCATCAGAATGTGGACCCCAGAATGGTTGGAACCAGAAGGCTGATGATGTTGATTCCCAATATACCACCCAGTTACCTCACCACCAGCCAATCAGAAGAATGTCCACAAACAGATCAGGAACCTGACAACCCACACTCCTAATGTTGCCTGTAAAAAGCCTTCCCTGAAAGCCATCAGGGAGTTTGGGTCTTTTGAGCATTAGCTACCAATACCCCTTGCTTGGTGCCCTGCAGTAAACACTGTACTTTCTTTTGCTACAACCCAGTGTCAATAGATTGGCTTTGCTGTGCTTCAGGCAAGCAGATCCAAGTTTGGTTTGGTAATATTACTGGATAAGTCTAGCAGTGAATAGAGATAAAAATGTAAACGAATATATGTAAGTGAATTTGAATATATATATATGTATGATTGTGTAATCTAAAAAAGTGAAAAAAATATTTCAGAAGCATAATAAAAGAGCTTCAAAAACTTGTAGGACAGTAACAAACTTCCGACATAAGTGTAATTGGAGTCTCAGAGCAGAAGAAAAAGAGAGAAGGGCTCAGAAAAAAATTTTAAATAATGACTTTAAACTTCCAAATTTGGTTACATATACTTACAGATTCAACCATGCCAGCAAACCTCAAACAAGACAAATACAAAAGTCCCATTCCAAGGCCCCTAAGAGTCAAACTGCAAAAGATGAAAGATAAAGATAAAACTTTTAAGGCAGCCAGAAGGAAGCAATATATTATTTACAGGAAAACATTGACGCAAATTGTAAGGGATTCCCCCTCAGAAACTGTGGGTGCCAGAAGACTAAAAAATATCTCACCAGATCTGCCCTTAAGAAATACTAAAGGAAGTTCTCCAAGTTGAAGAAAGAGGATAAGAGAAGAAAACTCAAATCTTCAGAATAAATGGAGTATCACTGAGAGTTAATGGATAAAAACCAAATATAAAAATTGAAAATATATATATTATACAAAATATATTATAAACATATTAATATGCATATATTGTTTATTAATATAAATTACTTATATGATTTACTAATGCATAATTATATAATATAAAATATAAAAATCATTTTATACTTTTAAAATATTTAAATACATATACCTTTTTAAAGCAAGAAGTACAATCTTGTTATGAGGCTTTAATGTTTATAAATGTAAAAGATATTACAGCTATAGCATAATGAATAATGGAGAATAATATTGAATGGGGCAATGTACCAAAAATAAGATAAATAGAAAACAAACTGTTCAAAGGCACACCTAAATCAATGCATATAAATAACTTAAATATAAATTAGTACATAAATATATGTGTGTGCATACATATGTACAATGTTTCAGCTAAATAACTAAGGTAATTGTACTGGATGCAAAAAGCAAGAACCAACTGTATGGTGCTTATGCACTTCAAATATAAAGACCCATATTGGTTGAAAGTAAATGAAAGAAAAGATACACCATAAAAACAGTAAGAATAAGGAGGCTGAGTGGCTTTATTAACATTGGGTAAAACAGACTATAACAAAAATAGTAGTACCTGATATAAATGGACCATTTCATAATGATAAAGTTGTCAGTTTATCAAGAAGACATGACAACCATAAATGTGTGTGTGCATAAGACAGTTTCAAAACATGTAAAGAATAAACTGACAAAAAGGAAGAGATACGGGATTTCACAATCATAATCAGAGATTTGAACATCCTCTCAGCAATTTATTAAAAAATTAGGTACATCAGTAAAGACATAGAATATATGAAAAACATGGTTAATTACCTTAACCTAACTGCCATGTAGGAAATCCTATACCTAAGAACTACAGAATAAACATTATTTTCAAGTACACATAGTACTTTCACAAAGATAGGCCCATAAAGGTGAGCCATAAAATAAGTCTTAAAAAAAATCTTAAAAACCGAAATTATACTGTATGATAATAATAATCCCTGAGTATGTTCTCAGGGAAGAGCAAAATTAAAACAGAACTCAATAGCAATGAGATATATAGGAAAAATCCATAACTTTGGAAATCAATATATTCCCAAACAATCTATGGGTCAAAGGAAAAAATCACCAAGGAAATTAGAAAATATTTAAAACTAAATAATTAAAATATTAACATTTACATTAATATTTCTGTGAAAATAAAGCAGTGCACATAGGAAAATTTATAGTTGAAAATTCTTTTACTATATAATAAGAGAAGTCTTAAATCAATATCCTAAATTTCCACCTCAAGAAGATTTGAAGAGTAAATACAAAGAAAGTAGAAGAAAAAAATACAAAGAGAAAAGGAGAAATCAACGAAATAGAAAATAGACAAACAAAAGAAAATAAAGTCAGTATCTGGTTATGGAAAATAAACAACAAAATTGGTATATAGCTAGCTAAACTGAAGAAAAAAAAGAAATATCAGGAACAAAAAAAAGAGGTTCTCACTATAGATCATAAAGAAATTAAAAGTATAGCAAGAAACTATCATCACAGCTTTGACGAAACTGAATTCATTATAAATACTTTTCCAATCAAGAAATATCAGTCACTGATGTCTTTATTGGTGAATTCTATTGAACATTCAAGGAACAAATACACCACTCACAAAAATTAATTAAAAATGGATTAAAGACTTAAACATAAGACCTGATACTGTAAAACTCCTGGTTGACAACATAGAAAAGAAGCTCCTTGACATTTGTCTTGGCAATGATATTTTAGATTTGACACCAAAAACGAAAATTAGTAATTAGGACTACATCAAACTCAAAAGCCTCTTCAGAGCAAAAGAAACAATCAACAGAATGAAAAGACAACCTATGGAAGAAATATTTGCAAACCATATATCTGATAAGGGTTTAAAATTCAAAATATATAAAGAACTCATATAACTCAGTAACAACAACTACAAAAAAATTTGAGCGATGGGGAGAGGAAATGAATAGACATTTCCTTCCAAAGAAGAATCCAAATGGACAATAGGTATGTGAGTAAATGCTCCACATCAATAATCAGCAGGGAAATGCTGTATTTACCCATCAGCTATAATCAACTAGAAAAATCACAAATTATCACAGATATCTAAAGTATGGAAAGAACTATAAGAAAGGATTAGGATGAACAATTCCTAGAGCTAACCTAGGTCTCCAACCACAGTGGAAAATCTTTGTAATACACAGTGTAGAGTCTTCATAAGGATATTCCCTTAATAGAGGGGTAAATTCACCCTACACTGAAGGTTTATCTGGACCCACCCTGAGAAAGATTAAAAAGAAGTCTTGAAAGGATTCCAACAACTTAAGTGCATGCTGGAACAAAACCTAACAGTATGTTAATGAAACAAAATCCAGCAACAAACAACATAAAATTTTGCATGTCTGGCATCCAATCAAAATTTATGAGGCATTAAAAAAATGAAGAACAATATAACTCATAAACAGTAGTAAAGTCAGTCTATAGAAAGAGGCCCATAAATGACAGAGGTGATAGATCTAGCAGAAGATAAAACACAGGAATTAGAAATAGGCTCCACATTTTCAAGGAGGTTGAGAAAACTGTCAGTGTGGTGAGGAGACAAAAGGTATCCAAAAAAAAAAACAGAATAGAGCTTCTAGATACTAAAAATATTATATTAGGAATAGAAAACATACTGGCTGGGATGAATAAGAGATACGTATTTCAGAAGAAAAAAACTAGTAAACTTGAAGACACAGCAATAGAAAATAATCAAAATAAAGAATAGAAAAGAAAAAAGATAAAAAATAGTAAACAGATCATCAGTAAGTGAGTGGGCAATAGTATGTAGTCCAATATACATATAACTGAGGGTGAAAAAAATATTAAAAGTACTTTAAGAAATAATGCCAAAATTTTTCCAAATTTTATGTAAACTGTAAGTCCAAAGATCAAAAAACTCAAATTGCAAGCAGAATACACATAATCAAAACCACTCCAAGGCAATCATAATCATATTGCTGAACACCAATGATAAGGGAAAAATCTTACAAGCATCTATTAGGGGCTGTGGGTGGTGGGCTCACTGCACATTACACACAAAAGACAAAAACAGGAATGAGAGATAATTCATCAACTACCCCAGGCAGCAGTGAAGAGCGAATAAAAAAAGAAACTGCCAACCCAGAGTTCTTTACTGAGTGAACTCTCTTCTAAAATAAAAGTAAAATAACATTTTCAGGCAAAAAAAAAAAAAAAAAAAATGAAAGAAAGAGAGATAATTAGTTGCCAGTAGCATATCTTCTTTGAAATAAAGGTTAAATGAAGTTTATCAGACAAGAGAAAAATTATGCCAGTTGAAAATTTGGATATATACCAAAAATAGTGGCAGAAATTACATATTTTATATATATATACATATATACACACACACATAATACACACATATATGTATATACACACATATACATATCACACACGTTTACAATGCTGTGTATCTATACATAATGCTAGTATATACATATAATGGTATGTTATACATACAAATATATATATATAAATATATATATATCACATATCTGTGACAGTCTTTTCATTTTCCTGTCTTTAAAAGATAAATAAGACCTCCAGCTATTTTATCATGAAGAGGTTGAAGAATGCCCTTCATACACACATACATACACAAAAAAATCTTTATAAAATAGACAAAACAACATTACTACAGGCTCAGAAAATTTTGAAAGGGAAAACAAATGACAAATGTTAATTCTTGACTGGCTGGTGGAGCTTTGGATGAGAAAGTTGGAAGTCTCTGACCTTCTTGCCCAGTGCTTTTCTCATGGACCCCAAATTCAGTCAATGAGAATGAAATCTTATCCAGGGCAGAGCGGGTAACTAAAACAAGTAGTCTTTCTTCCAGAGGGGGCAAACCTGACTTGAGGTGGTGAATGAAAACGCATGGCAACATTATCAGTAAAAATATTAAACTCTGTTGAGAAGTGAAAGGGAAAACTTGCATCTCTGCTAGCCTGAGATCTTAGTCCAGTTGCAGGAGTGAAGTGAAGCCAGAAATTTAACAGGGTGATCCTGGAAATGAAAGGGCCATAGAAGCTCTTCACAAACTCCTGGCTGGAGAAATATTCATGTGGAGAGGACAAGTGGAGAGACTATTGGAAAGTAAAAACTGAGAGAGGTTTAAGAACCTTTAATGAACCTCCCCTGCCCCACCACACACATCCATCGGCAGAGACTGGAAAGCTTACAAGCTCAAAAAGATTGAGCACAATTTTTCCCTCAAATCACTGGCTGACCGCTATATTAAGTCACAGGGTCAAGCCCTAGAAAACTAGACTAAAAAATAAGAATTCAAAAACAGATCACAGGGCTTCCCTGGTGGCGCAGTGGTTGAGAATCCGCCTGCTGATGCAGGGGACACGGGTTCGTGCCCCGGTCC